>NC_133454.1:85826030-85936030 GCF_048565385.1 Saimiri boliviensis
AAATGGATATTTACCTCACCTCTTCCATAGTATTCCCATACCTATAACTTTTACAATATAAAAATTTTATACAGGTCATTCATTAAATAGCTATCCTGTGAAAGTGAGTCACTATTATGTGATAACAACTAAGTTTTTCTAATGAGAAAATCAGAAACATAGCAATGGAGAAGGAGAAAAAAAGAGTTAAGAGAGAAAAAGAGAAAATGAGTACGAGAACAGCTAAATTAAATTTTGTGAATTTATTTGCATGCTTTTTATCTCTAATAAAATGGGCTAGGCATGGTGGCTTACAATTGCAATCCTAGCAATTCAGGAGGCTAAGATGGCAGAATCTTTTGAGGCCAGGAGGTTGATGCTGCAGTGAGCTATGATTGCATCACCACACTCCAGTCTGGGCAACAGGGTGAGATCCTGTCTTAAAAATAAATAAAAATAAATGAAGGCCAATGGTGTTAAAATAGAATGTTTACCAAGCCAAATAAAATTAATAGTCAACAAGTGGCATTATCTAGAAGCATGTCCTAGGGAATTTAAAATAAGATTTAAACCTAGACATTCTCCTGTATTGGATCAATGCACACATTAATAAACTTAATAGGACTTAACAATGAAATTATAAGAAACCTGGGTAACTAACAAATGTCTGTGTTTAGAGTGATGGGTAGGGATGGCATTGACACTGGAGTGGAGTTCTGATGGAGATACACTTTTTCACATCAATCCTAGAAAGATTAAAGCACTTAACAGTAATTCCAAAGCAACATCAATCAAGGAACTCAGCCAACAATCCAGAAAGATTGTAAATTAAGTTGAAAACAAAAGCTCATAAGAATCAATTCCCTGGTCAGTTCTAATTTATTTTTTAATGAATATCATGTTAGAAGAAAGCCAAAATACAATGCTAGTCATAAAAGAAACCTTCATTGCTCTTTTCTGCCCACAGATAACCTGGGAAAACTGCTGCATCTTACACTGCAGCCTCCTCACACATCTGATGGACTGTGATGTCTCCACTTCACAAGCTCAGTCCATCATTTATTATTGGCCTTTTTTTTTTTTTTGATACATCCTTATTTTAAATGTCACAAAACAGAACAGCAAAACATCAACAAAAAATAAACAGGGTAAGCTGAAGAGACTAACAATCTATCAGAAGGTCCCCTGATAAAAGTTACTTTGTGGTTCCTGCCTGAGAAAGGAACCCCTGTCCCAGCATACCAGCAGCTAATTTGAGTTCTGAATCCAATAGCACTTTTAAAAGCTTTCCACTCTAAAGGGCCCCAGTGCATCATAAAGATAAAGGATTTCAGTACAAAACCACCACAAAGACCTCTATTATCTTATCAGTCTTTGGTTACAACAGCTGAACCAATATGACTAAATTCTGAATGACTTTTTTCAAAACAGCAGAATACTGGAATTTCTTTGTTTTCTCATCAGTCAGCTATTGTCATTGCTCCCATATGCTACTGTCCATTCCACAGTCAATAAAAAGTTTAATAAATGCAGCAATTGTGCTCTTAGGAATCTCTTAGGGACCACTACACAGGAAATGTGCCTCATGAGTTGAGGTATAGGCTGTTTGTTACTGTTGTTGTTTCCTTTTTCACTAAATGTATGATAATTTCCTTCTTGATATTCACATTTAAAACGTCATTACAATCTACTGTGCACAAACAAGGCAAAAATACCCAGGTATTCCCCAAATTAAGATCAAACTCTCCTGTCTATACGAGGCATACTCAACTCTCCAACTTCCCCTCTTCCTGGCTGCAAAAGGAAGTCTATTCCTGGATCAACTGAGGTCTATTCATGTCGCAAATCCTAACAGAGCAAGAACAATCCATGGAATCCTGCCATCTAGGCTCACAACCTCACAGCTGGGCTTTTAGCCCATTGTGCTTTATAAGCCTATCCTTTTTGGATCTGGAAATGAAGGTATTCTGAAACATCTCTCCTCCAATATAAGACAGACTATCTTCACATTACTGTTCTCTGTGGATGACCACCAGTCAGTGGCTACATCCTCATAACCTACACATAAAAATAGTAATTTCTGGCCTTTCAGAAACATGAAATTCTTTGGTTTTTTAAAGAGGAAAAAAAACAATTAAATAATTTGTGTCAATATCACCACCAAGTATTGCAGGATTGGCTCTTTCTCTAGAAGCTCCATGAGAGTTAGGAGAGGAAGGAAAGGAGTAAGAAAAATAGACTTTAGTAAAAAGGCATTTTCTTAAAAATTCTTATTGTCTTAATCTTCATCCTAAAAGTTACATTGTTATTTTTATTTCACAGATGAAAAACTAAGCTATTGAGAGATAAAGCAACTTGACCAAGTCACAGAGCATTTAATTGAATTTGAATTCACATCTTCTGATTTTTAATCCAAAGGAGTCTAGGGTCTATGGGAGAAGGATCTTCCCTTGCCTCACACTTAGAATACATAGCGAACTTCTAAAAGTTAGGAGCAATGCTCTGAGGTACCAACAATCCTAATGCTATGTACAGCTTAGAGATACACAACTAAAAGGAATGAAGAAATATACAACTTCTCAGTTAAGGCTTTGTTTACAAAATAAGGCAAAAAGCTTGACTAGGAAATTAGACAACCAAAGAGGTCCGTAAATTGAACTCCGACATCTTATGGATGTGAAAACAGATTTTGACTTAAGTGGCATGCCTGAATTACTCTGGAAATTAGCAGCCAGCCTGGCAGACCAGATTCTCTGTATGGTTATTCCCTAACCCTTCTCTTCCCAAAGAGCATATGGCTTCCTGGTTCCAGTCCCAAATACAGTGATTATGCAGACTCCGACATTCTCTGGCATTCTCTGGCATTCTCCAGCATTCCAGATACAATATTTACAACACCCATGAAAGTCTGAGAAATACACTCAAATATTTGCATGAGCCCTGTGTGCTGCTGCCCCGGGTACAGTGTGTCTGTAGGCTGAGGCTGTCAGGTTCTAGCCCAGAGGAAGGTATGTGGAGAAATATAGGAAGTGAGCCTCCCAGATACAACTAAGGCTTGGGACAGTTGCTCATACAAACACACCCATACTGTATCCATTTCTAGGGTGTATTTACGATTTGCTTAGAGGAAATCAAGGGAGTCTCTGACTTAGCCCACTATGCCCCTTTGTATAATAATAATAACTTAAACTTAGACTGCAATTGCTTTGCACTAGGAAAAGCTTTACTTATTAAGTTATCTATTCCTCACAACAGTCCTATGAAGTAGGTCATATTGTTAGTTACCTCCACTTTAAAGACAAGGAAATTGAGGCATAAAAAGATAAATCAGATTGCCCAAAACCTTAGCTATTAAATCATATATCTGAGATTCAAAAATCAGCCAGTCTGGCCACAGATTCTGTCCTCTTAACCACTATGATAAATGGAGAATGGAACCACCTTCTCAAAATTACTTTACCCAACAAACAAAGTAGCTGAGATTTTCCTTATAATCTATTTTTAAGGATGTTTTGTTGGAATATAATGTTTCCTGAGATCCTTACTAAAGTGAAAGCACTGACCTAGGGAAGTATCTATGACACTTTATTTTCTTTAAAATAGCCGAATGACTAGTACAATGTCCCGTGACCTTTCAGTCCAAGTCACAGATATCCAACACTGCTTGTAGTCATCTAATTTACTCTCTTCTTCTCATACTTACTGTAATACTCTTTCTTTTTCTCACTCTGATCTTGTTCCCTCCAAGTTCACTGGTGCTCAGAACTCTACTTTGATTCCTAATTTTCATTCCATTAGACCTGGACCTCTGGACCTGCACTCTCAAATGGTAGAAATTGGGCTTTCCCCAACAGACTGATTTGATTTGACCGGACCTCTGGCTTTTTTTTTTTTTTCTTAAGACAAAGTCTCACTCTGTCACCCAGGCTGGAGTGCAGTGGCGCGATCCCGGCTCACTGCAACCTCTGCTTCCTGGGTTCAAGCAAGTCTCCTCCCTCAATCTCCTGAGTAGCTAGGACTACAGGTGCCTGCCACCACACCCAGCTAATTTTTGTATTTTTAGTGGAGATGGGTTTACACCATGTTGCCCTGGCTGGTCGTAAATTCCTGACCTCAGATGATCTTCCAGCCTCAGCCTCCCAAAGTGCTAGATTACAGGTGTGAGCCACCACGTCTGGCCTCCTCTGGCTTTTTAGTGCCCCATTTTGGCTCCTCTATGAATTCCCCATTCCAGGTCTGTCATAAAACACATCCCTTCCCCAAAATCATTTGATCAGCAATCTAGATATTCCAGTTCAGTCGTGTTTTTTCTGTGTTGTCTATAGTTATCAGGACATCCCAGTGGATGTGGCTGTTGCCAGTACTGAGGCTTTGATGAAAATATGTGCTAAAAAAAAGTTAAATTCAAATGAAACTTACCAACAAGGGAGATTATGTTTTTATATAATCATAGATAGTTCACAGTTTCCTGAATTATATGATCTAAGTATATATGATCAGGTAACAGGCAAGTAACACAGATTCCACCTACCACAAAATCATATTATGAGTCTATAGAGGAAAAATGGAAATGGAAGTTTCATATTGACTCTAAAAACTTCTATTTCTTTGATTATTCTCTTATAGTTAAATATAGCTGGATAAATAGCATGTTCTTTTCATTCACAATATTGACCTTCCAGGTAAAATTGTTGCTGCCAAATACATCTCATCAGTGTATTATGGAAACAAAACTTCTCTCAAGGTAATCTAATGTTTCCCGTGTAGCATTCACAATATTCAGGGCACAGAAAATAACTGAATGTCAAACAGAAGAAAAGGCAATTAAAGACTGGGTCCAGAAATGATCAAGAGTCTCCTGTTACAGGATTATTTTGAACACAATAAAGTAGAACATAAATAAAATTATATAAAAAGAAATTTCTAAGCCTCTACTTATAAAAATCAAAAGTTAACATATATTTGTTCGACCTGTAAAAAATAATTAGTCACAATAGGATGTCCTATTCTCATATTAAGACATTCTTTAAAAATTTATAGAAAAGCCTAATTCAAGATTTTTGTTGTTGTTGTTATTTTGAGACTGGGTTTTGTTCTTGTTGCCCACGCTTGGAGTGCAGTGGCTCAATCTTGGCTCACTGAAGGCTTCACCTCCCCAGCTCAAGCAGTTCTCCTGCCTCAGCCTCCCTAGTAGCTAGGATTACAGGTACCTGCCACCATGCCTGGCTAATTTTTTTTGGTATTTTTAGTAGAGACAGGTTTCACCATGATGGCCAGGCTGGTCTCAAACTCCTGGCCTCTGGTGATCCACCTACCTTGGACTCCCAGAGTGCTGGGATTACAGGCGTGAGCCACCGTGCCCAGTCAATTCATGATTTTTAGAGTTAAAATCACTTTATGCAATAATTGCAGATTACAAATGGATTTTAAGAAGAAGTTTATAAAACTCACTTTCTAACGTAACTTTAAAATGCTCATGGTTTTACAACTTTCAGACTAGTAAAATTTAGGATTTTTAAATTTTTTAGCTGGAAAGTGAAAACTGGATATGTAATCCAGAGACACAAAGAAAAATATATTAAAATATGAGCCTCATAGGGAATATAATACCACAATTGGTAGTATTTAAAAATAATCTCAGCAGTGATAGACATCACCTTTTGAAGAGGCAAACATCTGGAAAGGCAATGAGATCATTGAAGTTGAATTTAAGGGTAATACTTAAAAAGATCATTGCTTGTAAAAAATTATTGTAGCATCAGTGGTCCTAGAAGAATTGTAAAGGCAGCAAACACAGATTTCAAGCATATTTTCCCTCCTGGACTCTCTTGGGTCCCTACCCAAGTTCAAAGCCTTTGCTGTGAATTAGTAAAAATTTACTCTAGTGCTACTCATAATTCTATAGAGAAAACTCGTGGAGAGGAAGAGCAAATGATAGGCTATAATGTATACTTCCTACTTGTCAGCTGCTTAAGGGGAGGATCTATGTCACTTGCATCTCTGTGACACAAGGCACAAACATGACTACAGTGCCTGCTACTCATTTTGTAGTCAGTAAATTTAAAATGAACTAATAACCAACTCTAAATAATTAGTTCTCAGAATAATTGGTGATGAGCAGCGAAAGATTAACAAACCAGATAGAATTGCTCTGAACCACACAAATATTTGACCCATATCCGAGTTGATTCTAGCTTGGTAACCACTGTAACTAACTGAACTCACCAGCCATCCCCACTGTTGTACAAGTGGTAGAAAATTAAATCTAATGAGAAGACAAGAGATTAAGAATTTGAACTAAAGAAACATTCAATAAACTTTTTTTTTTTAGCACAAATGATAGTCCAAATACTTTCAATGTGCTAGGAGTAGCATTTAGCATTTTTATCTCTATTGCAACAAACAGGAAAATGAGGCTGCGAAACGTTAAAATATGTCCAAGATCACACAGCTTGTTAGCTTGTAATTAATAGAGCCATGATTCCTAAGCCAGTTGGTCTGAATCCCCAAGCCCAGCCTCTTTTCACTAAACCATAAATGTTTCTAGAAAAAAAGAGAAAGAAAAATACATGTCAACTAGCTTAAGATAATGACTTTACATAGCCTTCAATAATTCTTCCTACATTTTAAAACATTAAAATACCTTGTTGGGAGATACAGTGATATTAAAAGGCACACTAATTTATATTTAGGATAATTACAATTTAATGTTATTTAAGTTCTGTGAACAGTAAAAGAAGTCTGATGGCTCAGGGAACTGAGCCTCCATCAACAAATTTGAAAAATCTCTACTCAGAAAATATTACATCTAGAAATTCAATTTTGAATTGTATAAAAAATTCAAACAAACAGTTCTAAAACACAAACTATAATTTAGAAGGCAGAATTAACTAGAGAACCAAACACATTATATAAACTAAGCAAATTTACAGGAAACATTTCATAATAATGTATATTATTGTATTAACTCTTTCTAACATTGCTTCTTCCAATAAAATTAAATTATATGTCAAGACACAGGTATCAGAAAACAGGTTCTAATTCTTAATTGCCTAGAGAAACAACTGCCAGCAGAGTCACAGATGATTGATAATTAATTCACCTTCCATAATGCCACCAAAGTTTTTGTAGGAGAATGTTTTCAGCAGTCATACTTTAGATCAAAAAAGCCATTCATTAGTTGGATTTCAAAAGTTGCGAGAATGACTCTGTGTCACTATTGGTTGGTCCAGAGATCAGGTTTCTCAGTTTTTAAGTCTGCCTCCTGCTCAATCTCACTCTGTATTTTGTACACCCTTACTACCCAAGAAGATTTTGGCCAGCTGGCTCACTTTCTACAGTTTACTTAAGAAATTTATAGGTATATTGAAAGCATTTTTACAAGCTATCAGCAACCTCATTTGAGAATCCTGTTCTACTTGTCAAAAACAATTTTAATTAAAGGGGTATTGGCAGATAGTTTCTTTTACACCTAAAGGTTTAAAACAGAGTTGAAAGTGTTTAAAGTGCTCATTGACCTTACAAAAACAATGCATTCTTTCTATCATACTGACACATCTATAGAATACCTCTTAGTTCTTTCTAAAATGTTAATAGGATCTTGTCTAAATATTTAAAGTGTTGTGATTCTAAGAGTGCTCAATGATTGTGCATTGATGAAAAATATGTTATGTTCCTTGACAAAGAAAATTTACTGGATCACCTTTTCAGCAACAGTAACACATAAAATCTTCTAAGTTACTTTATTAAGTCATTTTTATTTTAATTTTTTTTTACTATTAGCTGGTTCTCCAAGCCTATAACAGTTCCAGACATACAGTAGGTCTTCAAAAAATACCAAAAATAAAAAACTCTTTAAGGATTCCATCATATGAAGTCATTCATAAAATACATCATCTAAAACTAGGATATTTAAATGAAAAAAGGTGCTGTTAATTATTATGTCAAGAACACAGGTGTAGAAACTAGGACAATACCAGGTAAGCCAGGATATATGAATACCCAATCATAACTTATTCTCATTTAATGTCAGTTTCTAACCAGGTAATATTACATAAATGGAACCCTATATTTGATTTTTTCAATGTCATAAAAATTCCCTGGAATCAACTTATGTAGTGGGCAAGCCTGAAATATGAATAGCACTATTCTTTAGAATAATTAGGCTCAATTCATCACTATTTAAAATATGTAGAAACTCATAATAAATAAATATATATGTATGTATTATATAAATATATAGCTATAACTCATTAAAGTAAACCTAACAATGTATAGGTTCTAACAATCTTGGTTTCATAAAGTTTGTTCAAATCCTCCTTATTTGCAAAGTATTTTGAAGAGAGATTTTTAATTGAAAATTCAAAGAAATAGTAAATTTATTTTTCATGAAAACTGATTCCAATTAAGGAGATACTAAGATCATTCTCATTTTTCCCATTTTAGAAGAGACAAACTTATACTTTCACTAGTAATTAACTAAAAAACAGAAAACTTCCCATGTAAAAAAAATGATGAGAGTATTAAAGTATCTAATTTTCATAACACTATTATGAATTTTAATTTTTATATTAAGCATATGTTCAACTCATATGATGAAAATACACACACAAAAACATGAATCAATGAAAAATCTGCATTTGCTTCTGAAGGTTCTAAGACCATGTTATTAATATATATGTAATGAAGATATAATGTATTTTATTGTAAAGGAAGACTAGTAGAATGTCCTGTGTAGCATAAAAATTGTAAAACAAAATTGTTTCCACATTATTTTAAGCAGAAAATTCAACCAAATTTTTGAAAATCTAGATAAGACTTCCAGTTTAACAAAAGCCATAGAACCAATGGCCACTAAATAAATTCCATGAAAAAAAAGTATGTTCCCCATTCAACAAGATAGTATTAGAAAATCTACAGCCTACAATTATTCAAGAGCATTTAAAATTAAATTTCTAGAAAATTAATAGCAACGTGGTTTACCTAATTTCTCACTAACATTAAAAAAAAAAAAAATTCCCCGATCATATGAGTAGGAACATGAAAGAAAACCACCTGTTCCTCCAGAACTGAGCTATGTTTGAGTTCTATTATTGTCAAGTTTACACCCAGTCCATTCTAACTAGAAGTTTCCAATAATGGCTTTAAAAAAAAAAAGAAGAAATTGGAAGGTTATAAATGAAATACAATTCCTAACCTATAAATGTGTTTAATATAGTTAGTTACTAAAGACTAATTTTAAAACCAATGAATCTAAGCCAGATGAAGATTTTAAAAAAGGCATTATGAAAACAAGCAAACCAAAATACAAAGAAAATCTAAGACATGACTAGAAAAAAAAAAAAAAAGATTCTGCCATTCATGGAGGTTTCAGATACTGCTTTAAAGGAATCTCTGAGTGAAGTTGTAATTTTTAGTCAATAGTAATAAAAGTCACAGAAGAGGTGGTACAATCGGGTTTTAAAGAAAGGAGAAAAATATGAAATACTAAAGTGAGAATCAGTTAAGAATTATGAGGACTGCAAACATCCAAAGGCAAGTGATTAAATCACTGCAACCCAATGTAACTGATACAGGTTTGGTGATTATCAGGTTTTTCTTTGGAACCAAACTCAGTTAAACAATAACTATTACATTTTTATAAAAACTTAGCTTTCTGAATTTCTTCTTTAAGCAAAGAGTGAATTAGTAAACTCATAGCAGAAAAAAAAGAGAAAGAGAAAAAGTACCTCAAGCATACAGCAGTCTTCTGCATGGCAAGGAGATGAATTAAACAAACAAGACTCTCCCAAGAAGATTCATATTGCAAGTAAGAGTTTTTGGCCAATGTATTTCTTCTGGGTAATATACTTTGAATTCAGACAAAACATTCCAAGGCTTAATGACCAACACAACAAACCAAAGACAAGAGTTCCCCAAACATTGGACATGGTTATACTCAAACATAAACACTTAAATCCATCCATGAGCTAAATATAAATATCTGAAGTAGCTGCTGTTTGGAGTTATCTGTCCAAATAAAAGCACAGGTAATCAAGGATTGCCTACATATACACTTTTGTTCCCTCCATTTGTTCAAATGAATTGAACAATCAACCCAGCTTACAACACTTAGAGTCAAGAATTTTCTTGACTCTAAGAAATCCAATCCAAGAAATATAAGGCAGATATCATCAGCAGTAGTGAGGTCATACTATTATTACTATCATTCATGTTATATTATCATTTTAAACTTAAAAACTATGGTAGAAATTCTACCAGGGTTGCAACTCTACCAAGATAAAAATACATAGTAAGTAATTTTCAGTATTAAGTCTCATCTTAACCTATTTTCTCTGAATTAGTAAAGTAAAAAAAAAAAAAAATCAAAAAAATGGACTTACCCTAAAAGCTTAAATCAAAAAGTTTATGTGAGGCAACACATGTTAATTAGCTAAATTTAGTCAATCCACAATGTATATTTACTTCAAAACATCATATTGTACACAAGAAATACATAAAATTTTATCTGTCAATTTAAAAAAACACCACTTTTTTATCATTCTGGCTGTCAGTTTATTAAGTAATATAAATTCAGGGGTTGACAATTTATGTCTTTTCATAAAAAGTTAAATGTAAAAGAAAACTTCCAGATTTCATCATGATATCCAAATGCTTTAAAGTGAAGGAGTTCAGGGAACTTGACCCTACAATATGGCTCCCTGGTATAGTGAGTATTTTTTTTTTTCTTTAGTTGCATTAGCTACATTTTATTTATTTATTTTATTATACTTTAAGTTCTGGGGTACATGTGCAGATCATGCAGGATTGTTACATAGATTAACACATGCCATGGTGGAAAACACCACTTTTTAAGTAGCTATTGTCAACACCATCAATTTACAAATGATGAAACATACCCAAAATTTAAACCCTAACTTCAAACCTATTTCCCTTTCCACTTCAAAACATCCAATTCTTCTATGCCAGGCGTCCCCAAACTACTGCCCGCGGGCCGCATGCGGCCCCCTGAGGCCATTTATCCGGCCACCCGCCGCACTTCAGGAAGGGGCACCTCTTTCATTGGTGGTCAGTGAGAGGGGCACAGTATGTGGTGGCCCTCCAACGGTCTGAGGGACAGTGACCTGGCCCCGTGTAAAAAGTTTGAGGACGCCTGTTCTATGCTAATATCTGAGAATAAATTTTCATATGTCTAAATTTCATAGTTCTCATTAGTACTAAAGTAATAGTGTGCTTATTTTCCCAACCTAGAGTCCCAGAGAGATCCTACAAACGGAAGAACTGGAGACCTGGAGGAAGGGAGAGAACGTCTGGGGGTGTGGTGTGTGTAGTATGTCTGGTATGTGTATATCTATACAGTCAGAATGTGCTCTCCAATTTTAACTTCAACAATTGTTACAAAGATCACTGCATATCTGAGCTTTTTAGTCGGGAAGAGAAACAGTATGAGAGAAAAAGGAAAAAATAAATAAAACTGCTTTCCCCAATCAGCCTAACTTATTTGTTCTCTACTGTATTTCTGACCCCTCGTTCAACTATGATTAATCTGTACCTGGAGGTAATTTTTTTTAAAACATCTATCTTATCTATTAAAAAGTAAATTGAATTGTCTTTTTAAAAGTATACTTATTCAAATTATACACTCAGAAAATCAATGTTGTAAAGAGTCAAAGAGATCATTCAACCCCCAAGTTTGACAAATAAGAAAGCTGAAAGCCAGAGGGGAAAGTGACATGCTTGATGTCAGATAGCTAATTAGCTAGTGGCAGAGTTAGGACTAGAACACAGAAGTCCTAATTCTCAGTTCAGAACTCCTTCTGCTATAACATGCTTCCTCTTTATTAAAAAATCAAGGGAAATAATGCACTTTAAATCTGTCTTGGTAGATAGTTAATTTTAGTCATCATTTTCCTCAGTTCACTTAAGAAGCAACATTAATTCTTTACTTAATTCAGCACTTTTCAATTTCCCATGTCTAACATGTAATCTAACAATGAAATGCTCGTCAAATAACAGAAGCAATCAATAGGAAACTATTTTGTGAAACACAACTTGTCAACAATACTAAGAATTTCAGGATAGAAGCAGCATATTAATTTTCGTATGTGCTAGTTTAGGGAGATTAACCATAGTTTAAATGATATTTTTTCAGAAATAGCAAATCAGGATCTTTTATAGGGAAAATAGTTATATATGGACTTTGAAAGACTTCAGTGCCAAACACTGATCAAATTTAACAATTGACATATGGGCCACAAGAATCCTTGCATTTAATTTGCCCATGTATTTGAAAACCTGAGTGCTCAAGGGGCTCCCCGGATCCTAATTTCCTCTTAATAAGAGTAAGAGCTTATGTAAAATATGGTTATCTAAGTTATTGGGAAACAAGGCATCAAAATAACAAGAAGTTATAATTTTTAAAAAATTGATGGCATATTGGGAGTGTAGAACAACAAAAATGCAGAGTTTATGAAGACTTAACAGCCAAAATGAGGCCAGTAAATCATGTAAGTATATAGTTAGTAAGGATTTGTTGGTATATAGAAAATAACAGAGAAGTAGAAAAAAAATGAAACTCAAAAAATAGTATTATGCTTACCTTACAATTTTTAAGTTGTTTAAGAAGAGCTATTAAAAGCATATAAAATATTTTATTATCTATGAAGATACAGAGTGCAAGTTTTCTGGAATGTAAGTCAGGAGATCTGGGTTCTAGTTTCAATTTTGCCACCTTGTACAAGTAATTCTCTGAGCTTCCATTTACCTACCTGTAACATGAGAAGTTGAACTATATAACCTATAAGGATACTTCTAGTTGTGGGTTACAATTGTAGACATATTGTTTTACTGTGGGCTCTCTGCAATATTAAAAATGTATGAAAGTCATTCAATGTTTACTATGCTTGTAAAGATCATTAATATTTTGGTAGCATAAGAAAAAAACATGTTACTGAGAATGGTAAATGTAAACATGTTGTGTATACACACACATATATATATATATATATATATACACACACACACACATATATACATTTATTAGGTTAATATATGTTAATGTACAACTAGCATTAACTTTTCAAACATGACTTTTTTGTTAATTGTAAGAGTATTCTGAATTTTAAAGGTCAATTTCTTTTACATTATAACTAATATCAGTTTGGCCAACAAACTCACTAATACACAAAATATATTTTTATATTTATATTTTTTAAAACTCCATTGAAATAAAAACAGAATACAGAAGGTGAACTTATATCATTCTGTAAATGAGGAAATATAACCTTTAATTATTTGATTTTTTACAGTTTCATATGTAAATTCAGTGAGTTTTATTTCATATTTTAATAATAATCAGACTGAGGAAGAAGTATGTAAAGTGTTTAAGAGCATGGGTTCTAGAGCCAGATTCCCCAGTTTAAAACCTTAGCTCTACCACTTCCTAGAGCAGTAACTTTGGTCTTGTTGTTATCTGGTGTAAAATTGGAATAGTGATAGAAAGTTGTATAGATCAAGTGAGCTAATACAAGTTAATACATGTGAAGTACTTAGAACAGTTGCCTTCACATAGGGAACACTCAATAAATACTTGCCGTTATGATCATATGATGTCTACATTAAAATCTATTTTAGAGTCTTAAGTATGAAGAACAAAAGTTGCATAATATAGAAATATTATGATTTATTTTATCCTGTTTAATAAATTTCCATAATAACAGACACTTTTATTGACTAGAAACTACCATTTTATCCCAACCACTGTAAAGTTGGACATTCAGGCATGGTACATATGATCATGTCACTCCCCAGTTTAAACTCTTCAAAGGCTCTATACTTTTATTAGTATAATCCATACTTTCCAACATGATATACATAGCACTTCATGATTTTGCCCTTACTTGCCCATCTCACCTCATCTAACTTTTGACATACAACTTTAGCATGTACCCACTCCAACTACAAATACACACACACACACACACACACACACACAATTTTCACTGAAAACATAAAATGCCCCAGAAAATTCATTTCTCTCTCATGCCTGTGTCTTACCCACGCTATTCACACTGCCCAAAACACTCTTCTACTCATCTTTCCAAATGTTTGTACTATTTTAAAAGTGAGAAATTAAGAAGAAACCAAAAGCTTATCAATAGAAGAATAAAGTATTATTTATTGATAGCCAGGAATATTATGCAGACAGATGAAAAGAACTGATGAAACTGATGAAAAGAACAAATTCATTTACTTAACAAATATTTATTGAGCATAATTTTATATACTGTTCTAGATTCTGGAGGTTACTGAACAAAATAAACAAAAATTTTATCCCCAAGAATGAGGTATAGTCTGTACTAAGGTTTTTTTTGGGAAAAAAAAAAAAGAAAATTGTATAACACATTTTTATTTAAAAAAATCTAATTTTTATAAATGAAAATATGTAAAGGAATGTGTTGCATAAACAACAGAGCATCAAAAGTGATAATCTGTGGGAGGTACAATAAGGCCAGTAGAGACAAAGAAGGAGAAAATTTTATTTATTCTTTATATAATTCTATATTGATATTATATAATAGCCTATATTAATAAACAATATTTACAATTTTTGAAATCATTAAGAATAAGATGTTTATTTTTTTATTTTTTATTTATTGCATTTTAGGTTTTGGGGTACATGTGAAGAACATGTAAGATTGTTGCATAGGTACACACATGGCAGTGTGATTTGCTGCCTTCCACCCCTTCACCTTTATCTGGCATTTCTCCCCATGCTGACTCCCCCCACCTCCCCACCCCGCCGTCCCTCCGCCATTTCCCCCCACCAGACCCCAGTATGTAGTGCTCCCCTCCCTGTGTCCATGTGTTCTCATTGTTCAACACCCGCCTATGAGTGAGAACATGCGGTGTTTGATTTTCTGCTCTTGTGTCAGTTTGCTGAGAATGATGATTTCCAGGTTCATCCATGTCCCTACAAAGGACACGAACTTATCGTTTTTGATGGCTGCATAATATTCCATGGTGTATATGTACCACATTTTCCTTGTCCAGTGACACTTAACAAAAGAAGACACACATGAAGCCAACAAACACATGAAAAAATGCTCATCATCACTGGTCATTAGAGAAATGCAAATCAAAACTACATTGATATACCATCTCATGCCAGTTAGAATGGCGATCATTAAAAAATCTGGAGACAGTAGATGCTGGAGAGGATGTGGAGAAATAGGAACACTCTTACACTGTTGGTGGGAGTGTAAATTAGTTCAACCATTGTGGAAGACAGTGTGGCAATTCCTTAAGAACCTAGGAATAAGATGTTTCTTGCTCAAGACTAACTAATTATTTCTCTCCAACATAAAAGGATTATTTCTACTAAAGGTCACTTAAAGAAAGTTAAGGAAATAGAATTTGAAGTAAAAAGATATTTAAGAGAATAAATTTACTTTTATTTGATATTTTGAATAATTATGTAGACTTTTTAAAAGTAAGCAAAAACCTAAAATGCAATAAATAAAAAATAAAAAAATAAACATCTTATTCTTAATGATTTAATTTTGTGGGAAGAGAATGTCTCTTTCCTTCATCGGTATTACATACACATCTATCATTTGACTTTCATATCTTCAACTGTCATGTACTCCAAAAAGGATTTGGGACACTATTAGGGTATGAATATAATGTAGTAATACAACTAAATTATATGTATAAAACTATTTTTCTAATAATACTATAATTATTTCTGTCTTTTTCACTGTATTGATATTTTCTTTAATGGTGCAAAAGCAATGGAGAGTGAAATTACTGGTGCTTTCACACAAATTAAGGCAGTGGCACACAACTGTATCAGTCTTTGAAATCTGAGTTGACTGTTTTTTTTAAAAAAATAGAACACAATTTTTACTTGAAAAAATTACTGACAAAGATCGATTATTTAGATTTGAATTATTAACAGATATTTTCCCAAAAATGAAACAAAGCGAGCTTTTCCCTTGAAGGAAAACAACTTACTGTATTTGTTTGTCAATGATAGAATCTGAGCTTTCTAATTAGCAAATATAGTATTAATGGATGTGATGTTTTTGCATTGTATCATGAAAAATGTCAACATCTGGAAGTTCTATTATAACCCAGAGATCTAACATCTTCCAAATGATCAACACAAAATCTTACAAAAATCATGCAATGACAAAAGATCTATTCAAAGTGCAAGGCAGATCAATGGATTTTAATATCATATAATGAAATACGAAGTTTCATTATATTTCAGATTTCACATCATCATTAATCTTTATACTACTTGTAAATTTTGATATAATGTTGAAGAATATCCACAATTATCTCAAAAGCCATTAAAATATTTCATTTTCTAAATATATATATATATATATATATATATATATATATATATATATGCGTGGGCTTCAAACACTTCAACCAAAACAACATGCTACAACAGACTGAATGCAGAAAGAAAGACTGAGATTTAAAATATATATATATATATACATACATGACTTGGCTATGTGGGCTCTCTTTTGGTTCCATATGAAGTTTAAGGTGTTTTTTTCCAGTTCTGTGAAGAAGGTCATTGGTAGCTTGATGGGAATAGCGTTGAGTTTGTAAATTACTTTGAGCAGTATGGCCATTTTCACGATGTTGATTCTTCCCAACCATGAACATGGAATGTTTCTCCATCTGTTTGTGTCCTCTCTTATTTTGTTGAGCAGTGGCTTGTAGTTCTCCTTGAAGAGGTCCTTTACGTTCCTTGTTAGTTGTATTCCTAGGTATTTTATTCTCTTTGTAGCAATTGTGAATGGCAGTTCGTTCTTGATTTGGCTCTCTTTAAGTCTGTTACTGGTATATAGGAATGCTTGTGATTTTTGCATGTTGATTTTGTATCCTGAGACTTTGCTGAAGTTGTTTATCAGTTTCAGGAGATTTTGGGCCAAGACAATGGGGTCTTCTAGATATACAATCATGTCATCTGCAAATAGAGACAATTTGATTTCTTCCTTTCCAATTTGAATACCCTTTATTTCTTTTTCTTGCCTAATTGCTCTGGCTAGAACTTCCAGTACTATATTGAATAGGAGTGGTGAGAGAGGGCATCCTTGTCTAGTGCCAGATTTCAAAGGGAATGCTTCCAGTTTTTGCCCATTCAGTATGATATTGGCTGTGGGTTTGTTGTAAATAGCTTGTATTATTTTAAGATACGTTCTGTCGATGCCTAGTTTATTGAGTTTTTAGCATAAAGGCTGTTGAATTTTGTTGAAGGCCTTCTCTGCATCTATTGAGATGATCATGTGGTTTTTGTCTTTGGTTCTGTTTACGTGGTGAATTATGTTTATAGACTTGCATATGTTGAACAAGACTTGCATCCCCGGGATGAAGCCTACTTGATCGTGATGGATAAGCTTTTGGATGTGCCGTTGCAATCAGTTTGCCAGTATTTTACTGAAGAATTTTGCATCTATGTTCATCATGGATATTGGTCTGAAGTTTTCTTTTCTTGTTGAATCTCTACCAGGTTTTGATATCAGGATGATGTTGGCCTCATAAAATGACTTGGGGAGGATTTCCTCTTTTTGAACTATTTGGAATAGTTTCAGGAGTTGTACCAACTCCTATTTGTATGTCTGGTAGAATTTGGCTGTGAACCCATCTGGACCTGGGCTTTTTTCGGTTGGTAGGCTATTAATTGCTACCTCAACTTCAGCCCTTGTTATTCGTCTATACATGGTTTCAACTTCTTCCTGCTTTAGGCTTGGGAGGGTGCAAGTGTCCAGGAATTTATCCATTTCTTCCAGGTTTACTGGTTTATGTGCATAGAGTTGTTTGTAATAATATCTGATGGTGGTTTGTATTTCTTGGGAATCTGTGATATCCCCTTTATCTTTTTTATTGCAACTATTTGATTCTTCTCTCTTTCCTTTTTTATTAATCTGGCTAGTGGTCTATCTATTTTTTTTGATCTTTTCAAAAAACCACCTCCTGGATTTATTGATTTTTGAAAGCTTTTTTTGTGTCTCTGTCTCCTTCAGTTCTGCTATGATCTTAGTTATTTCTTGTCTTCTGCTAGCTTTTGAGTTTTTTTGATCTTGTTCCTCTAGCTCTTTCAATATTGACCATAGGGTGTCAACTTTAGATCTTTCCTTGCTTCTCATATGGGCATTTATTGCTATATATTTTCCTCTAGACACTGCTTCAAATGTGTCCCAGAGACTCTGGTACATTGTATCTTCATTCTTGTTGGTTTCAAAGAACATCTATATTTCCACCTTTATTTCATTGTTTATTCATTCAACATTCAAGAGCCAGTTGTTCAGTTTCCATGAAGTTGTGCAGTTCTGAATTAGTTTCTGAATTCTGAGTTCTGATTTTCTTGCACTGTGGTCTGAGAGACTGTTTGTTAGGATTTCCATTCTTCTGCATTTCCTGAGGATTGATTTACTTCCAATTATGCCATCAGTTTTACAGTAGGTGTCGTGTGGTGCTGAAAAGAATGTATATTCTGTGGATTTAGGGTGGAGAGTTCTGTAAATGTCTATTAGGTTTGCTTGGTCCAGGTTTGAGTTCAAGTCCTGGATATCCTTGTTAATTTTCTCTCTCGTTGATCTGTCTAATATTGACAGTGGAGTGTTAAAGTCTCCCACTATTATTGTGTGGGAGTCTAAGTCTCTCTTCAGGTCATTAAGAACTTCCTTTACATATCTGGGTGCTCCTGTATTGGGCACGTATATATTTAGGATCATTAGCTCTTCTTGTTGCATTGATCCTTTTACCATTATGTAATGCCCTTCTTTGTCTCTCTTGATCTTTGTTGGTTTAAAGTCTATTTTATCAGAGACTAGGATTGCAACTCCTGCTTTTTTTTTTTTTTTTTTTTTTCTCTCCATTTGCTTGGTAGATCTTCCTCCATCCCTTTATTTTGAGCCTATGTGTATCCTTGCATGTGAGATGGGTTTCCTAGGTATGGCACACCAATGGCTTTTTATCCAATTTGCCAGTCTGTGTCTTTTGATTGGGGCATTTAGCCCATTTACATTTAAGGTTAATATTGTTATGTGTGAATTTGATCCTGCCATTTTGATGCCAGCTGGTTGTTTTGCCCATTAGTTGACACAGTTTCTTCATTGTGTTGATGCTTTTTACCATTTGGTTCTTTTTGGAGTGGCTGGTACTGGTTGTTCCTTTCTATTTTTAGTGCTTCTTTCAGGAGCTTTTGTAAAGCAGGCCTGGTGGTGACAAAATCTCTCTGCAATTTTGCTTGTTTGTAAAGGATTTTATTTCTCTTTCACTTATGAAGCTTAGTTTGGCTAAATATGAAATTCTAGGTTGAAAGTTCTTTAAGGATGTTGAATATTGGCACCCACTTTCTTCTGGCTTGTAGGGTTTCTGCTGAGAGATCTGCTGTGAGTCTGATGGGCTTCCCATTGTGAGTAATCTGACCTTTCTCTCTAGCTGCCCTTAGCATTTTTTCCTCCATTTCAACCCTGGTGAATTTGACGATTATGTGTATTGGGGTTGCTCTTCTTGAGGAATATGTTTGTGGTGTTCTCTGTATTTCCTGGACTTGAATGGTGGCCTGCCTTGCTAGGTTGGGGACATTCTCCTGGATAATATCCTGAAGAGTGTTTTCCAGCTTGGATTCATTCTCCGTCACAGTCAGTTACACCTATCAAATGTAGATTAGGTCTTTTCACATAATCCCATATTTCTTGGAGGCTTTGTTTATTTCTTTCTTTTTTTTTCTCTCTAATCTTGCCTTCTCATTTTATTTCATTGAGTTGATCTTCACTCTCTGATATCCTTTCTTCTGCTTGGTCTATTTGGCTACTGAAACTTGTATATGCTTCACGAAGTTCTCATGTTGTGTTTCTCAGCTTAATCAATTCATTTATATTCCTCTCTAAGCGGTTTATTGGCATTTCATCAAACCTTTTTTCAAGATGCTTAGTTTCTTTGCATTGGATTTAGCTCAGAGAAGTTTGTTATTACCCATCTGCTGAAGACTGTTTCTGTCAGTTCATAAGACTTGTTATCCATTCAGCCTTGTTCCCTTGCTGATGAGGAGTTGTGATCCCTTGTAGGAGGAGAGGCATCCTGGTTTTGGGTATTTTCATTCTTTTTGCACTGGTTTCTTCCCATCTTTGTGGATTTATCTACCTGTGGTCTTTGTGGTTGGTGACTTTCAGATGGGGTCTCTGACTGGACATCCTTTTTGTTGTTGATGAAGTTATTTCTTTCTGTTTCTTAGTTTTCCTTCTAACAGTCAGGATCCCCTGCTGTGGACTGCTGGAGGTTCACTCCAGACCCTGCTTGCCTGGGGATCACCTGCAGTGGCTGCAAAAGAGTAAGGGTTGCTGCCCGTTTCTTCTTCTGTTATCTTTGTCCCAGAAGGATACCCACCAGATGTCAGCCTTAGCTCTCCTTTATGAGGTGTCTCTTTGGTTATACGGGAGTTGGGAAGCTGCTTGAGGAGACAGTCTGTCCCTTATAAGAACGCAAGTGCTGAGCTGTGAGCTCCATTGTTCTGTTCAGAGCTGCTGGGCAGTTATGTTTAAGTCTGCTGCAGCAGAACTCATAACCACCTTTTTTTCCCAGGTGCTCTGTCCGGGAAGGTGGGGCTTTATTCATAAGTTCCTGTCACTCTGCTGCCTTTTTTCAGAGATACCCTGCCCAGTGAGGAGGTAGCCTAGTCAAAGTCTGCCAGCAGAGGCATTGCTGAGCTGCCGAGGGCTCTGCCCTGCTGCTGTGTGAACTTCCTGGCAGTTTTGTTTATAGGGGTATAGTTAGAACTGCCTCAGTAATGGTGGACTGTCTCTTTAATGTCAGACTGCCTCCATAATGGCAGACTGCCTCAGTAATGGTGGACTACCCTGATAATGGTGGACTGCCTCAGTAGTGGTGAACTGCCTCCGTAATGGTGGACGCCCTTCCCCCACAGAGCAGGATCATCCCCAGTCCAGCTGTGCTTGCTGTGAAATTCTCAATTTAGAGTGTTTCAGATTGCTGTTCTTTGTGGGGGTGGGGCCAGCTGAGCCAGATCACTTGGTCTTTGTGGGGGTGGGACCAGCCAAGCCAGATCACCTGGCTCCCTGTTTCAGTCCCCTCTTTTTCAGTTGATTGGGTGACTCTGTCTCCCAAGCATTTCAGTCGCCAGTTGAAATGGCGCCCAGATTTGTATGAGATTTTGTGCAGAGACCTGCTGCACTAGCTGAAACAGCCACGCTGGAGACTTGTGGCACTTTTCAATTTGGCAATCTCCTTGTCTGTGGGCAGTAAAAATTCATTTGGAAATGTGGTGATCACTCACCCTCTGCATTTTCACTGGGAACTGCAATCCAGAGCTGTTCCTATTCAGCCATCTTAGATCAGTCCAAGATTTTAAAAATTTATGAAATTGTAACACAATGTCACTCTTTTCACAAAATTATTTTTTGTAAAAGTACATTGTCTTAGCAATACATTTATTGTGATTTTAAACAAATTAGTGTTTCAATTTTTCTCAGTTTTAATTTCTAATACTACCAATATCAGTGGACAAAAGCTATAAAACTGAAAGCTCTTTGGGGGCCCTTGTTAGCTTTTAAGAGTATTAAAAACAACCTAAAGGTATGAGAACTACCGCCCTATATGTAAATGATTCTGAGTTACTAGTCTGACTAGGCTCTATGCAAACTGAGTTAACTGGTTCCCTAATTCTAAGACATTCTAGACACTCAAATATGTGTGAAATGTAAATGATCCTCAAGAATATTTCTGGGCCAGGCAGGGTGGCTCATGCCTGTAATTCCAATATTTTGGGAGGCTGAAGTTGGAGGATCACTTGAGCTCAGGAGTTGGAGACCCACCTGGATAACTTGGCGACACCCAGTCTCTACAAAAATACACAAATTAGCTGGGTGTGGTAGTGAATACCTGTCCACAGCTACTGGGAAAGGAAGATGGGGAGCTTAGGCACAAGAATCCTTTCAGCCTGGAAAGTGGAGGCAGTAGTGAGCCAAGGTCACACCACTGCACTCTAACCTGGGTTACAGAGTGAGACTGTTCTCAAAAATAACAAAAAAAAAGAAAAACTTATATATACATATATTTTTTCAGGAAAAAATAAATACATTTTTGAATAAATGAAAAATGTGTTTTTAATTTAGAACTGAGTTGGAAAACTAGCTCTGATACTTACTAGGCTTTTCAGTTTGGGATAAATTATTATTGCTTTTTCTGAACCTTAGTTTCTCCATATATAAAAATAAGATTTATAGTATCTATTTAACAGAATTGCTATTAAATATGTTTTCAATATTGTTAATAAGACAGTACTTGGGGAAAGTGAAACCCACATATACTACTGATGGGAATGTAAAATGGTACAGCTGCTTTGTAATACAGTCTATCAGTTCCTCAAAGGGTTAAACACAGAGTTATTAGATGACGTAGCAACTGTATCTCGGTATTTATACCAAAGAGGAATAAAAACATACATCCAGATAAAATTTTATCCACAAGTGTTCATAGCCGCACTATTCATAATAGCAAAAAAAATAAAAAAAGAAACAACCAATGTTCATCAACTGATGAAAGGATAAATAAAATGTGGTATATATCCATAGAGTGTAATATCATGTTGCAAGAGAAAAAGGAATGAGGTACATTCTACAACATGAATGAGCCTGGAAAATACTGTAAGCTAAAGAAGCCAGTCACAAAAGACCACATGTATAATTCCATTCATCTGTAATGTCCAGGATAGGCAAATCTATAGAGATGGAAAGTAAATTAGTGGTTGTTTAGGGATGGAGAGTTGTGATGAAATGAGGGGTGACTGCTAAAGGGGAAGAAATTACTTTAAGGGTGATGTACATATTCTAAAATTGATCATGGCAGATGAATCTTGCGGTCTTGCAGCATAAACTAACTAGAACTTCCGTTCAGGAGCAGTTACAATAGGTGGAGAGAAGTCAGAATAAGAAGACAGAATAAAAGTAACTACTCAGCCGGGCGCGGTGGCTCAAGCCTGTAATCCCAGCACTTTGGGAGGCCGAGGCGGGTGGATCACAAGGTCGAGAGATCGAGACCAACCTGGTCAACATGGTGAAACCCCGTCTCTACTGAAAATACAAAAAATTAGCTGGGCATGGTGGCGCGTGCCTGTAATCCCAGCTACTCAGGAGGCTGAGGCAGGAGAATTGCCTGAACCCAGGAGGCGGAGGTTGCGGTGAGCCGAGATCGCGCCATTGCACCCCAGCCTGGGTAACAAGAGTGAAACTTCGTCTCAAAAAAAAAAAAAAAAGTAACTACTCAAAACAGCATTCTCTCATACTCAAAGTTTCTTGTGCATCTCTCCAACTCACTACATTTAACCAATCATTCAATCAATACAGTTTACCTTGGGTCAGGTAGTGAACTGAAACACATCCTGTTTTCATGCAACTTACTTTCTAGTGGAGGAATTCAGACAATAAATACAAGAAATGACCAATTAAAGGGATAGTAAGAGATAGTAAATGCTATTAAAAAAAAAAAACAGAGCTGAATAGGTGGAAGAGGTTCTAATTTTAAGCATAATGGTCAAGGTAGTTCTCCCAAAGAAAATGACATTTCAGCAAGAATGTGAAGGAGCTTAAAACGTGATCCACGAGAATACTTAGGAGTAGAATTCTGAGAATGAAAAATAAATGCAAAAGTTCTAATGTGGTAAGTCTTTGGGAAGAATCGGTAGGTAAACATACCAAACACACACACACACACACACACACACAGAGAGAGAGAGAGAGAGAGAGAAAGGGGAGAGTAACAGAAAATGAAATCAAAATGGTAAAAGGAGACTGACTGACCATCTTGATAGGATGTTTAGGGTTGTCATAAGGACTTTGGCCTTTACTTATATTAATATGGGGATATGTTAGAAGGTTTTACAGCAATGGAGTAATGTGACTTAACATTTTTAAAAGGTTAGTCTGGCTTCAGTGTGAAAAACAGACTGGAGACAAGGGAGAAAGCAGGGATTTAAGCTAGGAGGCTTTTACAATAATCCAAGTAAGAAAGATTAATGGCCTGGACCAAGGTGATGGCAATGGCAAATTTAAGCTGGATAATTGGAGGAGAGTTAAATTTTTAAAAAACTGTTTACAAAAATATGGGGCAAGTTTTAAGGAAAATAAAAAGGGATAATACTGTATCCAGGAGATAGTTATAGGAAGAAGCTGTTCATTATACCCAGACTGAAAGGTTAAGATGAGAGAATGGTTCCTGGAACCTGGAGAATGTAGTTGTATGAAGAGGGTCGTGAAAGGGTTACAACCAGTCTATAGCAATCTGGCAAGAAAAGATCTAAGACCAAGGAGGAAACACTGACACCACTCTCCTCCTGTTCTCCAGTGTCTCCATTGATTGAACCCAACTGGAAGTCAAAGAGGAAGGGAAATCACTAACACTGTCCGTAAAAGTTGAGCTCCTATAGCACAGAGCAAGTTTAGAAGGATTAAGAGAGGACCAAATGGAAAATATGTTCCAGAGTGAGACATCAAAGTTGATTTCCAAGTTTTTTACTTGAGCACCTAGTACTGAGTTGCCATTACTGAGATGAGAAAGATTTTAGATGTGGTAGATTTGGGAAAGAAAATCAGGAGTTCCCTTTCAGACATGTTAACACTTTCCAGTTTCCACGTAGAAATGTACAGTAGAAAAATAGGTATATAAATTTAGAGCTCAAGAAAGAGGGCTGGGCTAGAAATATAAATACTAACCCTAGTTGTCACGGGCTTAAAATACCAGAGAAATGTGACGCTGATCAATAAATGCAAATGATTCTTTAAGAGATAATTTTTTTTTTACTTATTTTGGGGAAAAATTAAATAGTAATTGAACCAATTCCTCTTTAGCATCCTCTAAAGCATGAATTAATATATATATCTGTGTATACTGTTATAGGCTATGGACACCTTACGTATATGGACCATTTCTTTATCATCTTTGTATTCCTAGTACCTAGCATATGAAAGCCTGTTAAAAAGCTTGCCAGATGATTGGAGTTAATGAAAATATAAACAAATGAAAATAGGGTTGGGATTTGTAGTATGCCCTAGGTGCTATCTAAAATAGCACATTAATACGATAATTTTTGCTTTTGTAACAAGAACCTCCTCCACTTGACTGTCTAAAGACTTTGGTACCCTCACCCATCCTGTGACAGGAAGTCAGAAAAAGGCCAAACAGACATGCTGTAAACAGATACAAGGCCTAGGCAAGTTATAAAACTTCTCTTAGCGAAGCAAAAAGGGCCATGGATAGTCTGAGAAAAGCTGGTAGCTCCAATACCAGAAGATGATGACAAGTCACATTTGTCCAGCTGTCTCCTGTGCATCTGAGGCAGAGCTTGCTTTTATTTTTTTATCATTTAATCCACTAAATTTAGTGTTTATCAATTCAATACATGTTTTTACGCTATTACTACATGAGTTTATAGGAGAACATCTATGGTATTATTTCACATGTTTTTAGTTTATATAAATTTTATCATATAATTTTGTGTCTTTTTAATTTAATATTATGTTTTTTTATTGCATTTTAGGTTTTGGGGTACATAGGTGGGTGTTGAACAATATTATGTTTTTAAATTCACACATGTTGATATGTATAACTCTTGCTTATTTGACTGCTTCTTTATTTTTACTGCTATTATAAACAATGCTATAGTGAATGTTCTTGTACATGTGCAAAAGTTTATTTAGGATATAACTGTATAACTATAAAAGTTGCATTGCTAATTCATAAAGTATGTGCATCTTCAACTTTGCTAGATATAGCTAAACTTTTCTCAAAGCAGCTTTATAAACTTAGACTCTCACAAGTAGTTTATGACAATTCCAGCTCCTCACACTTAATTCTTTTCTAATCTGATGGATGCAAAACGGTATCTTATTGTTTCTTTTTTCTTTTTTTGTGACAGAGTTTCGCTCTTGTTACCCAGGTTGGAGTGCAATGGCGCAATCTCAGCTCACCGCAACCTCCGCCTCCTGGGTTCAGCCACTTCTCCTGTCTCAGCCTCCTGAGTAGCTGGTATTACAGGCACACGCCACCATGTCCAGCTAATTTTTTGTATTTTTAGTAGAGACGGGGTTTCACCATGTTGACCAGGATGGTCTCGATCTCTTGACCTCGTGATCCACCTGCCTCGGCCTCCCAAAGTGCTGGGATTACAGGCTTGAGCCACCGCGCCCGGCCTCTTATTGTTTCTTTAATTTGTATTTCCCTATTCTTTGGACATCCTCTTCTGCAAATTGCCTATTTAATTTTGAGCAAGTTTGAATTTCACAAGCTATTTCTATCACATGGATTTTGGTTCCATGATGTTAAAGGCCAGGTCTGTTTATTCAAGTATCTTCATGCCAAAGCCAAAAAGCAGGACTCTGAACAAAGAGAATTTTGAGTTTTCCTTGCAGAAGCCACAAAACATAACAGCGGTGACTCTCAAGAGATCTTGAGATGATCTTTTTTAAAATCTCCCACAACCCCATCTTAATACTGAACTTTTGTACCTTTGGTTAGTTTGATTCCTGGACCTCAAATCTAGCATAAATGACTCTAGGGTGGCACATGGAGCTAGATACTAGGAAGGTGTCAAGAGTGCTAAAAATGTCTCAATTTTATGCCAAGAAAGTCTAGCTGGCATGGGTTTAGTATATCAGGGAAAACATTAGATACTAAATTATAAATGCAAATAGCTATCTTTTTTCTCTTAGAATTTTATTTACTTTGAAAGGATAAAATTAATATTTTACTTCTTGTTTAGTATTTTCCTCAGCATGTCTAAATCTCTCTGTCTGCCTCTCGCTGTCTCTCCCTGTATATGTTTTTGCATCTCTCTGATACCTAAACACACTAAATCTGTATTAAACACAATGAAGAGTGCATGCATAAAGACGTGAGTATTAAATACAATGAAAAATAGCACTTAAGAAACTGCCTTGTTGACAGTTTGATGAAGGAAAGACAGAAGGATCAACTTTTCCATTACCCATCAGTGGAGATGAGAAAATTTCAAGTAACTCACAAAAGTTGATATGCTTTACCAACTACACAATATACATGTGAGAAAAATAGACTTTAATATAGTTTCAGCAGTTCTGTACATAAGTTATGATCCATTCCTACAGGATCTTAACACATCTTCCTTAGTAAAGAAAAAAAGTCTGTACTTACTGCAACAATATACAAATCAGTAACAAAAATTATGAACACCAATTTCAAAACGAACTTCATTTAATAGAATTCTTCCATCAAATTTTTTTTTCAGAAAGCTCACTAAATTTGACATAATATTTCTTGGCTTTTTAAAAGTACGGCCTCATAAAGATACCTTGCTATAGATACTTGTAGATTCTACATTTGATAGCATTAGAACTCCCCCAAAAGGCTTAACCTTTTATGGGTATTAAAATACAGAAGAACACTGTCCAATAGCACTTTCTATGATAATGGAAATGTGCTACATCTTTGCTTCCTAATATGACAGCCACTAATCAGATATATTAAGCAAGCATTTAAAATGTAGCCAATGGGCCGGGTGCAGTGGCTCACACCTGTAATCCCAGCACTTTGGGAGGCTGAGGTGGGTGAATCACAAGGTCAAGAGATCAAGACCATCCTGGCCAACATGGTGAAACCCATTCTCTACTAAAAATACAAAAATTAGCTGGGCGTGGTGGCATGCACCTGTAGTCCCAGCTACTTGGGAGTCTGAGGCAGGAGAATTGCTTGAACCCAGAAGGCAGAGTGAGCCGAAATTGTGCCACTGCACTCTAGCCTGGTGCCTAGTGACAGAGCAAGATTTTGTCTCAAAAAAAAAAAAAAAATGCAGCCAATGTTACTGAGGAATGATGTTAATTTTAGTTAATTTAATTTAAATTTATTAAGTAGTCACATATGGCTAATAGCTTCAGTACTGGGCAACACAGGTTTAGAATAGTCTAAAAATTTTTCCTTCTATCTAGCCAGAAATACTGGTCTGTAACTATACTAAGCAGTAGCTAGGACTGAACAATGTTACCCTAGAATCAAAAGGTCACAACACTCTCAAGTACTATTTGTAGTGACCTGTTTATCTTCTTCATTTAGTGCTGAATTACTGGTACCTACTACCTAGTCCTTCTGTGTCTTATATGCTAACACGTTTTTAACAGAGCTTACTTTTTGACTCTTGTTATCTAATGTTACAGGTGCTTGGGTACCTGCCTTTATGTTCTTAATTCTCCTAACTTATATTCTTGGACATCTCTGATCCCTTAGAGTGACTCAACTGCTTAAATAACCATTACCTCCTGATCCTATGCTGCCAATGTTGATTGTCTAAACTCTATTTCTCTGTAAGGAGATGCGGTATTCATGTCCCCATTCATGACTTTAGCCAGACCTAAAGTATCTGTCTAAGCTAGGGTTTCAAGCATACACTCCTGAGTATGATTTATTTTGGCTTTCCCCTTGAGCACTGGAACCTTTTAACTAGAAGCTGCTTAAGATAATTTCATGACTTAATAGTCAAAATAATAATGTTCTCTATATATTCCCAAATTCAAACCACTTGTCATTTCATAAGTACCAGCTACTTCATCATCATGATGAGCAAAAGAGAACAAAGCTGACTTCCTAAAATATCTTCAGGGATACCAGAAAATTATGGTATGAATAGAAAAATATCAAGACAATCAAGCAATTAACGTATTTCAGGGTGAGATAAAGATTACAGAATAGTGGCAAGGAATCATTGTAACAGAGATGACAATCTTCCTTTAACCATTTCTCATAGTTTTAATTTAATAACTAGCCACACCACAATTTGTTATTCAAGTTCTATTCATGATTCATAAGTTTTTGCAGTAAACACAGAAATTTATATGCCACTATGCTAAAAATGTAAGAATCCCAGGAGTCTAGCCAATATCCAGAGTTTCTAGAGCTTATATTCTATACTCTCATAATATATTCAGGCACCCTGTCAACTGTCTAATAAACAGAGATGATTCATTGTTGAATCGTAGATCACATTCTAGAAAGTCAAAATAATATGAAATAATTCTTAACAGCAAATTTGAAAAACATAGTATACTAAAGGAGAAGATCCTCAAACATGAAAAATTAAAATTAATGGAAAAGGGGAAATTTGAAAAGAAAAATTATAGACTTTTTCTGTAATTCTAATCCCACAATTCTCAAAAGAAAAGTAAATTTCACAGTTAAGCGCATGACATTCTCATATAGAGGATAATCACTGTTTTTGCTGTTTGGTTTTGTTTTGCTGTTTGTTTAGGTTAAAGAGTAGTATGAAAGATTTGAAAAGTTCATGAGGAAATGTTTCAATAATGTCTGGAGGATATGTTAGTATACCTTGGTGACAAGGGCATGAGCTTTAGCATCATATAGTCCTCAATTCAAATCCTGGTTTGGCCACTATTATTTTGCTGTCTTGAACAAAATGATTTCATTTTTCTGAGGCTCTGTTAACTCTTTTGTAAATGGAGGAAAATAATGCCCATCTCATGGCATTGGTTTGAGGATTAAGTGTGATAAAATACACAAAGGCACTATGATACTAAGGATTTGCCCCCCAAAAAACGGTAGTCCTTGTTTTTGTCAGCACCTTCTCTCTCACTTCTTGGTAGGGCTTTACTAATAGGAATTTCTCATGTCTGAATGGTAGAAAATATGAAATTACATAAACCCCACATAACTTAACACAATGATGGGCAAATAAATAAGCACGTTAAAAAGATTTGTGGAGTGACTGAGATTCTACAAATGCATTCCTTCTGGAAAACAGAGGGATGGATGAAATAAATTCTCAAGATCCCTTCCTGGTTCAGAGATTAATGTTCCAATAAGAAAGCTTTTCTTAGTGTCAATCACAATAAGAATCAGTTCATCAGGAAAGGGGAAAAGGTATTTTTGTGGTCCTACTTCCAGTTTTGTTTATGAAATATAATACAGAGAATCTCCTCAGATCCCTTCCTGTAATCTTAAGCAAATTCTTCTTTTTAAACTTAAAAAAAAATCCCTTTTCTCTAGTATTTCATTTCACCTAATTCATCACTTCTTATTCCTTTTTTTCTCCATCATTAATTCAAATTCCATCATAAATGAGCCTTTGTAAATACTCAAAAAAATGGCCCAGGTACAGAAAGCCATATCGGATAGTGGTGATTCCCCTCTTCTTCTTCCTAACATCAAAATTGAATAGTGCACAGAAACAGACTTGAGACAAATAACAAGTATTCCTGTAAAACACTTCTCAACATTCATCTGGGAGGGCAACAGTAAAACATGATAATCATGTCGAGAAATGAACAGTCAACTGTGAGGGTTAGAGAACAGCCATCATGCTTTGAGGCAAATGTCTACTGGTACAAAGAACTATGATTGGAGAAATAAAAGAGCTCCTTTCAGTAACCAGTTAACAAGAAATCCAGAATGCTCAATAGATGTGAAAGCCTGCGTTTAAGCAAAACCACAGCATGGTCATACCCATTTCATTTTCTTTAGCTTTCTTAATAAACTTCTATTTTTGCTCCCTTGAAGTTACCAAGGTAAACTTCAGGGTCTCAGTAGGTTTTCCCACATTTTAGACTAGAAAAACTTCTAGCCCTATAGACTTACGTAAAGCACTCTTTGTATACATACTTTGCTGTCTCTTGACATCCTGCAACCTGAGCACAACAGCTACATGTTTAACAGTAGAGGTGCTTTTACTTCCTTGAGTAAAAACGTGTTCCTGGGTCCAGATAAAAACTAAAGTTTCTTCATAAAGAGGTATATAAGTTAGAAATTGCTGTAGATGAATATCAAAGTAGTAAAACCCTATCTATTTATAATATGGTCAGAGGTATATCTCAATATACTTCCAAACCAAAAAATAAATTAAAATATTAATTTAAGAAGGATTATGAGCCAATATTAAAAATGCCTTACAGTTGTAAAGATGTACAGACGATTTCTTTTACAATCGCACTCCTATAAGTGACCAAATAGTTTCTAACAAACTTTAAAATCAGACTGTTTCCAATAGAAACCTAACGTTTTATTTCTAATAATCTTTACTTCTGAGTCTATCTGAAGAATATAGTCAAAGACAGGAGCCATGTGCACATGCACAGTTTCAATTCCATCTATACTTCTGCCCTAATTCTTGTGGCTTGGACCCATTCCAGATTCTCTGCCTTACTCTGTGGTTTGTATTTGCGATCCCCTCTCCTGATTCATTGCATTCCCATGATTGACAAACAGATTCAGCTATAAAAACAAACAGTTACCTGCCTGTAATTGGTTTATAAGAACTGCACTGCTGTAGCACTCCTAAAACATGGTGAGGTCGCCTCCTAGATAAGCTTTCTGTTCAGTTCAGTTGCGGGTAAGGGGATGTTGATTTTATGTTTGCTTCCTACCATTTAGAATTTCTTTTTTTTTTTTTTCAGTTTTTTATTTTATTATTTTTATTTTTTTTAATTGCATTTTAGGTTTTGGGAAAAGCCAAAATAGACAAATGGGACCTAATCAAACTCCACAGCTTCTGCACGGCAAAAGAAACAGTCAGTAGAGTGAATCGGCAACCAACAGAATGGGAAAAAATTTTTGCAGTCTACCCATCTGACAAGGGGCTGATATCCGGAATTTACAAACAGCTAAAACAGATCTACAGGAAAAAAACAAACGAGTCCATTTAGAATTTCTTATTGTTCATCAATATATTCAGTAACTTTGATGTACATATCCATATACATTTTATGGACCAAAATACATATTCTTATTATTTTTAACCCCCATAAATTAAATATAAATAAACACAGACTGAATTTTAATTTTCTAAACTGATGTACCCTTTTTTTTTTTTTTTTTTTTTTTTTTTGAGACGGAGTTTCGCTCTCGTTACCCAGGCTGGAGTGCAATGGCGCGATCTCGGCTCACCGCAACCTCCGCCTCCTGGGTTCAGGCAATTCTCCTGCCTCAGCCTCCTGAGTGGTGTACCCTTTTAAGTTGAATGCAGAATAGTATTCAAATGGAAAGGGCCACTTTTTTTTTTTTTTTAACTGATTTAATGTGGAGCATACCACCACTTCATTTCCAGATTAAAATGTTAGACTAGAAGTAATAACCTAGTAATCTGTTTCATAATCAATTAAATTATATGAAATATAGCAAACTAGTTACAATACAAGCTACTACTTACATACTACAAACAATTGCAACTCTCTATGCACATCAGAAGAAGAGATTAGGACTTAACATTTTAAAATTCCTGTGGAAATCAAATGTATTTTAAGTATCAGCTCTGATTATTTAATCAGACAACTTGCATTTTGCCCTGGCTAATTTTGAAGGTTGATAATATTTTACTCATAAAAATAATTGTGCACCTGTTGTGATGGAAGCCTAGTTAAACAAATGTTAATAGGAATGTAACTCTTTGCTTTAAGCATAAGAACAGAAGTATCTCATTATTATTATATGAAAAATCATATTTTAAAGCTATGAAAAAGATCTCATTTTAAATCTCATCTCTTTCATGGAGAGATATTTAAAAATATTATTAAAACATGTATAAAAATAATCACACATTAACTTGAAAGAAAGCTAACACTGGTGATGTCTACCAAACAAAATGGATGTGGAGTTCCTTTCTTCATTTAACACTTGTACTTTTCTACCTTACTCTATTCCCTGACCAAATCATTTTAATGATATTGAATCATTTCCGTGAAACATGTACTTTTCTTACTCATTTATGATCAAAGGATAAAATAAAAAGTGGGTCTACAAAAGCTGTACCCCTCTTGCACTCTTCTTATTTTCAGACCCTTTCAGCATTAGAGATCTTTTTCAGTACCCAAATTCTCTGAGCTTTAAAAAAATGCTAGGCACTCATGGAAGAGAGAGTCTTAGACCTTTTCTCTGTTATTTCTGTCATTTTGTACAGGCTTTCTAAGAGCTACCAACTTCTGTCTCTTCAATCCATTTCCAGGTATAATCAAATCCTAAGTGTTGAAAAGAGCTTGAGGAAAAATAATTTGTGTGAAGTTAAACTAGCTACATTTTGAGCTCAGTTATATTCATCTCTCATTGACTTCTATAAGGAAGTTGCCTTGCAATTGGCTCAGCCTTTTTAAGGTTATATTTAAAAGGTAACTTTATTTTAAATCACCTAAATTTTAGAACCCTATCCTTTACTATGTCAGGCCCATTCTAATTTTATCTTGGTTAGTGCAATAGAAGTTTACTAGCAGAGTACACAAATGAACGCATTTTTTAAATGACCTAAATTCTCTGTAGTTTTCTTTTTCAGTATTTTAATGCAGACATTTGGATTGAAAGGAAATCACAAGTAAACGGAATAATTACATCAAATTTCCTCAGTGCATTAAATATGCACTCGTAGTAATTACTAACAGTAGCAACATATTTAAAAATATAGACAATAATGTACAATTTATTCTTATTTCAAGGCCCTTATTCATAAAAATGCCATTTGGATGAAAATACACACATTTTATTAAGTGGTTAGCCTGGTAATTTTTTAAAATTCAGACAAATGACCTAAATACTAAGTGTGTGGGAGGTCTAGTACTATGGGCCACTTCCTAATGCGATATAGCTATCCCTGAGACTTTGGATAAGAGCAGACTCTAAGCTAAAGAAATATCCAGGACACATCCTAGCACCTAGGGTGCAAGGCACAGAGCATTCCTGGGCCTATAAATAGCATAAAGATTAATTACTATTCCATGCATTTTTCTTTCAAGAATCAACTATACATAAATGTCACAAATGCCTATTTTTAAACTATATAAAACTATATATGTTTATTCAAACAAAAAAGGCTAAAGTGAAATAAAGCAAATAACGATAGTATAACCTTTTAAAATGTTTTCATACTTTTGTATGTACTAACTCACATTATAAAAATCTCATAACTTTTTAAATAAATGTATATATATTAAAATCTCACTATCACAGTTATGCTAAAAATATTCATATTAACTATGTGTCCAGAAATATTACATTTTAACAGGAAGATCTCTATGTTTTAGCTACCACTATAACAAGATACCAGAAGCAAAATTATATCGAACACAACATTTTTAGGTAAAAGAATTTGGCCTGTACTTAAACCAGGTAATTTAATAATACTGCAAGGGATTTGGAGGCATATAATAACTAAACTACCTGTTATAAGATGGGAAAGAAGCTGAATAGTCTAGTATTTACCAGGCCTAGATTATTCAAAAAATGTTTTAATTATCCAAAAATTGAATATCATTTTTGGTTGAGCAAACATTGGTGACATGAACTAGGCTGTAAATTTGACATTTGTGATGATACCAATTTCTGGGGCTTCCTCTCAGTATTATACATGTTTAATCATTTCCTGTGAGATAATTTGTGATACAAGAGGTAATGACAGTTCAAGTTCCCTATTGGTGGCACATATCCAAATACTCTTTTTCCCATTCCTACTAGAAAACTATTTACTGAGAATCTATTTTGTACGTCACTTTACAACTACCATCTCATCTTCACATTAATTCTGAAATGCATATGGTTTTTTAAAACCAGTTTTCAGGTTAGAGAGTTGAGAGTAAAATAGGTTAAATAAACTGATCAATTTATATCTATTGTACCCACATGTGATCAACTCCACAGTCCATATTTATTATGCCACAGTTGCAGATCCAGGGGAAGAAAGCAACGAATTTCTTTAAGCCAGCAACTTCATTCAAGGTCTTCAAAGAATCTTTGAACTCTTAAATGTGACTAAGTTGCTCTGTGGTTTTACTAAGCAATTAACTTATTGTCAAGATAATTAAATGCTAATCTAAGGTTCTAGTTCAGCAGTTCTCAAAGTGCGGTTCTTAGATCCCTGGGACTTCCAGAGAACTATTCAAGGTGGCCCTGAAATAATTTTCATAATTTTTATAGTAATGCTAAGGCAGCATTTGCATGTTACAGTGATGACATCTGCATTGATTATGCAGATGAAATAGTAAAACTTTTGGTTTCTAATCATGAATCAAAGGAATCAAATGCTGTAGTCATTGTATCCTTCACCATCATACAATTGTAATAAAACAAGTAAGTAAACAAAAAAATCTAATGTCATTTAAGAATGTCCTTGATGAAACCAATAAAATTATTAATTTCATTAACTGGTGACTTTTAGGTACATACACTTTTAATAATCTGTATGATGAAATGGGAAGCGCTTTTCTTATACACACAAGTATAACAGTTGTTTCAAGGAAAACCATCACTTGTGCTTTTACTGGCATTGGAAGCTGAACTTTATCAAAGCTTTTTGTATAGAAAAACACTTATTTGAAAGAACAACTAAGTAAATATCATTATTCAGAACTCAATATTTGGCAAGTGAGGCTTGTTACTTCAAGAAAAGTAACTGATAGTATTGATTAAAATAATTAATTCCAGGGAAAATGACACTTTTGGAAAACTTCTATCCACCATCAAGAGCATGACAATTTCCAAATACTTTTAAAGACTTTTCTGATGAGATTGGTGGTAATATTAATAAATGCTATTTTCTGATACTATATAATGAAATGCATCAACATTAGGAAAAGAGTTATACACAATGTTACAAAATCATGCATGGAGTAAAAGATTTATTCAAAGTTAATGTTAAACCAATAGATTTTAATATAAAAGTATGAAAAGTTCATTGATAGGGTTTCAGATCCTATACTCGACATAACTTTTAAGAACTACCATTTGTGAAATTTGGTGAAGTATCAAAGAAGAATACTCATAATTACATGAAAAGGTTGTAAAATTCTCCTCTCTTTAACTCCATATCAAAATGAGGTCAGATTGTCTTCATATACTTCAATCAAAAACTTATCAAAGCAGACTAAATGCAGACACAGATATAAAAGTCCAATATCTATTAATCCATGCATTAAAGAGATCTGAAAAATGTAAACCAATTCCACTCATCTCACTAATTTGTTTTTGTTTAGTTATTTGGTTACAGCTATTTTTCATAAAAATTTGTTGCATGTTAATATGTTGTGCTGCCATCATAATAGTTCACTGTAGCCCTGAACCCCTGGGCTAAAATGAACCGCCTACCTTAGCTTCTCCAGTAGCTAAGACTACAGGCATATATCACCACACTCAGTTAATTTTTAAATTTTTTGTAGAGATGGGGTCTTGCTATGTTGCCCAGGCTGATCTTGAACTCCTAGCCTCAACTATTCCTCCTGCTTTGGCTTCCCAAAGTGCTAGTATTACAGGGCTGAGCCACTGCACTTGGCCTTATGTACAAAGTTTAATATCATAAGCTTTAAATGAATTAGTAAGTACTTTTTAAATTTCTCTGGTTTAATTTCTATAGAATAAATATAAACAAACACAAACCAAGCTTTTTAGGGTCCTCAATAAAAATGTAAGACTGTAAATGTCTCCTGTCAAAAATTTGAAAACTTCAGTTCTAGTCATTCTATTAAATATTTTCAGTTTCAAGTACTAAAATATGAGGTGTTGTTGCCTAATATAGCATTTATTGATTCCCTACTTCATGCCACCCTATAAAGTACATATTTTCTCTCTAACACCCTCCATAAAATTCTGAAGCTAAGTAGGTAGTACAGCCATTTTGTTTTGTAAAAATAAGAAAACTAATCCCTTTCATCTTTATTATTCAGTCTTTTTAAAAAATAATTTTTATTCAAAAAGCAATGCATAATGCATCACTTTAAAAAATCCTATAGTACAAATTATACAGCACAAAATTTAAAAATCAGCCTCACCCTATATCATTCATTTCCTACTGCACAGTCAACCTCTGTTAACAGTTTACTAAATATCCTTCCAGTAATTTTCTATGTATATATATAACTTAATCCACAAATAGATGCACAGATATACTCTCCTCAGTTTTTCTCTGACATTTTTAATAGTTACAAAAATGTTAATCCTCATTAAGCCATCCAATCATTCAGGTAATATAGAGATGCTAGACTAAAAGTCTCTAAATCAGTGACCCCATTTCTCCCACAACAATGCAGAATAAGTCAGACTTAAGTTTATGTCCTCATAGGCATTTTTAACACTCAACTTTTCTCATATCCTTATTGAGTTAAGAAAATGCTACAAAAATTGGACTAAATTTACCACCCCAAAATGTTATGAAATCAGCATTCCAAGTTATAGGAGAAGTTCTTTTAATTTCCCTAAACATATTTCACTCACAAATTCATATTATTCTGATATTACCCTGTCATCTCTCACTCCACTATGAGTCATAATCCAATCTATATGTGTGTATTCATATATGGATGTAGAGATGTATATATGTAGATATTAATGATTATTTTCAATTCTGAGTTTGTACATTAATACTGAACAAAAATTATTTATGTTCAAAGAATAGTAGCCACTTTAATAGAGAAAGGTTTCCCCTTCAGCCTAAATCTACACACATCATTTAAGCTCCACTATGATTTCACTAATTCCACACATGGCGATTACAGATGTCCTGCTAGCCACCATTTCCTGGTAAGCAATCTGAGTGGCTTCCAGGAAATTGCTAATGATCTTCATTTTACTTAAAATCTAGGCTTCAATTAGTAATAGTTTTTCTTCTCCATGTTAGCTATGTTTATTTTCATCATAGCAATCAGGAAGAAAAAAGTGAAATGTCTTGTTTTTGTATTATATCAAAACATATTCTTTTTTGTTTCAATATGTCACCAAATAGACTAAAACATATTTAATGTAATCATAATTGTGTAAGAATACTTTGGGTTGTTTTTGCTTTAAGCCAGTTTTGCCTTCTTACCCACTCTAGGCTGTAGCTATTGCTAAAACTAGACTTTTAAAAACTAAATCAATAAAAATATTTTATAATTGGTGACGATTTTCATGTAAAAGAACATTTTATAATTGAAATTTCTGACACCAGGTATGACTTTTTGTTTTACACTTTTAATTATAATAATTAACTACAAACAGTAAGTTTCAGATTCTTTTTCAATGAATTTAAAATATGATTATGTGGTCAGTGTAATAATAACAAAGAACAATTTTAGCCAGTGTTATATTTATAATCAGAATCTGTTATTAAACTTCAGTGTTTTCTTTTATGTAAACATTGATTTCACTAATTGGATTCAACTGATCTTTTCCCCAACATATTGATTTCTTTTAATCTCAACAGTTAACAATGATTCTAATGTATCATAATACTTTATAGTAGGAATTCTTGCCAGTAGCTTTTGTTTGAGTTTTAATTAAGAAGACCTTGTGTCTCTAACCCCAAGTGGGGGGAGATTTTAATTGCTTTTATGTATATCACACAGACTTCAAAAGAAGTAAAAGATGTTGATAACAGAGAGTACAAGGGAGAGCTTTGAAATGTCTACATTAATGCAAAGTGGTATAAATTTTAAAAACTATGGGTGTTGCTGTATTATAATATATATACATATTTATAAAACTAGCTGTGGTGTGCATTTGTTGTTAGCAAAAAGAGTCCATGGGTTCTGCAATAATTATTCACTATTGATTACAAGATAATCAAGAAACCATGTAAAATGGACTAAACATGCTATATTCAGGGGAATATTAAGTTTCCACCTTAGTAACTTAGTATATTATTTAGAGCATTGACTTTTCTTTTCTGGATATTGAGATCCATATATGAAAAGTAAGAAGTTGGATTACATAAAATACAAAGCACCTCTAGCTCTATTTTTTGGTATTCTATGATTCTAGATATTACTCTGAAGTTCTACAACTACACAGACACACAGAAAATACTGGCAAACAGTCTGGTTCATGATTTCATTAAAACAGGAAAGTGAAAAACATCTGTGGTGTCAATCTTTTTTACAAGTCAGTCTCTAGATCAATATAATATTTATCTAATTGTTATAGAAAGAATTATATTTTTAAAAATCTATAAAATCTAAACATTGATAGTTACTGTTTTGACACTTTTTTTAAAGAGACAGCAAAAATCACTGCGTATGTGAACTTTGCTATTAATAATTTTATCAGAGTTGAAAAGTGGCAGATGATTCATTTCTAAGCATTTCTAGTTTTCTTAAGTTACATCAGATAAAACAATTGCTGTAAATTTGTAAGCAGAAATTCAAGAAAAACTCATTTGCAAAGTTTACAGCCATAGCTCTTGTAAAATTTGCAAAGTTTACAGCCATAGCTCTTGTAAAATCATTCCAGTCCTTCTGTAACTGCCTAAAACAGAAAACAGTAGTAACTATGAATTGCTATTTCTAAAAAACAAGAGTATTCTGTAGAAAAGGCAATGTATGGAATAAGCAATCAGAGTACTTACATATACTTTAGGCCCTTATGATAGAAATGAACAAACTAGGAGAGAGAATTGGCCTTTAAGATAGTAACCTGTGACGCAGAACAGTAATTCTATGGGAATGCTGTTAAATCCATCCTGACCCTTTGGTGATAACAGCACTGCTTAAGTTACTTCAAGAATAACTTACACTATTTGATCTTCAAAGATCTATCATGCAGTGAAAAAAACCATGACTTTTGTGTCCCTGTGCACTCCTCTAAAGATTTATGCTTGCAATCAAAAGTAAAAATAAAACCAGGTCCTCAGTGTCACTTAGTAGCAGTGTTAAAATAAATTTATATTTTTACTTCAGTATTTGCACCAAGCCCAACCATAATATGCTTGTACGATTTGATGTAATGCAGTTTCTAATTTTACTTCTTTTAGCAACAATCCTAATAAAGTAACAGGGAGTAATGCCTCCAGTCTTAAACAGTGAACTACAGTAATAGTATTTCGGTTCTATAACCAAACTTTTCAGACATAGTAGTTGAACAACTATAATAAGTAATTGGTTTTCAACAGTGCCTTTAAAAAACATTGGAAATCATTTGTAAAATTTTCCATCTAAGAGTATTTGTTTAGTCAGTTTTTTTTCTGTCAGAAGAGACTGTTATTTTTCTAAGCTACAGAAGAGTATACCTACAAGCACATCTACCTGGATCCCTAAATGTAAATATTGAAATAATTAATCATAAACGACCAAGGAAAGAAAACACTATTTTCCTTATTTGGTTCCTATCACATAATTGTGGTTTTATTTTTTTTGGTTTTGGTTTGTTTTTTGTTAATTTCTCTTATCATCTGTATATTTGACAAACACAAGCACAAACAGTTTGTGCTAACTCAAACAACCAACATTACTGTTTCCCTGGCACACTGCCCAGGGAGGCACCTTCACACTAAGGAGGAGATGCCAGCCACAGCATAGAAGAGCATATGTGCAAAACAGGCAGGCTGACTAAGATTATCTCAGCCATGAAGGTTAGACCCACCCATGGAGATAGAGAACGAATCCTCATGCTCTAGACATTATGTAGCATGTCACCATTGCATTTGGAAATATCTCAACAATTACTATTCCGGCATCTTAACTCCTTTAGTACAACTCAAACAAACATAGATACAGATGGGTTATGGGCTCTACCAGTAGTTCTGTCTTACCCTGTATGCTTCTACCATATTTCTTCACCCCTCTCTCTCTATCAGGTACAGATCAAGATAAATACTACTACACATAGAACTGTATCTATACCACTCCTGCTTCACCATACTGCCTCATCTATATAGAAAATGAACATCGTGAAAACCCGTCTCTACTAAAAATACAAAAATTATCTGGGCATGTTGGCATGCTCCTGTAGTCCCAGCTACTCAGGAGGCTGAGGCAGGAGAATTGCTTGAACCGGGGAGGTGGAGGTTGTAGTGAGCCAAGATAGCACCACTGCACTCCAGCCTGGCGCCTGGTGACAGAGCAAGACTCTGTATAAAAAAAAAAAAAAAAAAAAAAAGAAAGAAAGAAAGAAAAAAAAAAGAAACAAAGAAAGAGAAACAAGACGGAGTTATTTTAGTTGTTTGTGGGTTGTGGGAGGAAGAAACAAGAAACAGCTCATAATCTGTCTTTTTCTTGCTCCCACTGCAGAATTCAAAGGCTTTGAAGAATACCTACTTTGTATTGTATTAAACAGAATTCAAAGACCAAGATTCAAATCCTACTTTCACAACTTTCTGAGTGACCCTGAACAAGCTACCTAATTTCCTAATTTCCTCAGTCTTATTTTACCCATATGTAAAATCAGTGTAACAATATTTTCTTCACTGGATTGTTGTAGGACTCAAATAAAACAATGTTAGATATTCACTTTGTAAATAATAGGACATCTTACAAAAGTTACTTACCAAATTATTTGACAGGAAACAGAAAATATTTTGTAAGTCAGTCTTCTAATTAAGAAACTTAATTATACTTCTAAGAAAGTATAATAAACTCTAGTATTAATTAGAAAGGAACCTTAGGAGATCATGAAGATAATATTCCACCAGCATAGGAATACCCTCTACAACATCTCTGTTGAAAATTTTCCAGAGCCAAATTTTCATTTATTTTATTCATTCATCCTTTAATTAATTCAACAAATATTTCTTATTTCTTATTTTTATTGGTTTTCTGTTGTTTGTTTGTTGAGACAGGGTCTCACTCTGTTACCCAGACTGGAATGCAGTGGTGCAATTACAGTCTCAACCTCCTAGACTCAAGCGATCTTCCTGCCTCGACCTTCTGAGTAGCTGGGACTACACATGTGCATCACCAGGCCCAGCTAATTCAACAAATATTTATTGAACATTTACTTATATTTGAGGTACTCTACTAATGCAGTCCAATCTTACTGATGTCAGACAGCTATAAGTTCTTAATTTCTGTTTTTTATTAATAAAAAGTTTCCTATTACCTTAATCCCCTAAAACAGCACAAAGCAAACACTATCTTCTTTTATCCAATAAAACTTCAAGTCAAATAATAAGCATTAGGCCAAACTTCCCTAGGTCTTTAATCGATATTCATATTAAATGTTCAAGACTCTACTATTCTAGTCATCCTGATGAATACTAATGTGACAACAGATCTCTTAAAAATATGAGATTCAGGCTGGGTGCAGTGGCTCACACCTGTAATCCCAGCACTTTGGGAGGCTGAGGAGGGCAGATCACCTGAGGTCAGGAGTTCGAGTCCAGTCTGACCAATATGGTGAAACCCTGTCTCTACTAAAAATATAAAAATTAGCCTGGTGTGGTGGTGCACACCTGTAATACCAGCTACACAGGAGGCTAAGGCAGAAGAATCGCCTAAACCTGGGAGGCAGAAGTTGCAGTGAGCTGAGATTGCACCAAAGCACTCCTGCCTGGGTGATAGAGACCCCATCTCAAAAAAAAAATGGGACACAACACTTCAGGTGCAACTGGGACACCCAACTGGGACACAACACTTCAGATGCAACCAGATCAAAGCAAAGGTGTAAACATTTTATTCTGTATTTCATTTAGGGTTTAACAATAAAGTTATTTTGCAATAATTTTAATAATGTTAACTTGGTTGAATCCTGCTTTGAGATGCCTACTATTAAATTTATGCCAATTATAGCATTCTATCTTCAGTACTGCTACTAGAAAGGAGGCTACACATGAAAAAAATGGTAGGGGGTTAAGAAGGGATTTTCTATTTAAGAATGGTGCTTAACAGGGGTAGAGGAGAAAAAGGAATAGGGAGATGTAGGTCAAAGGGTACAAACTTGCAGTTAGGTAGGATGAATAAGTCTATGGATCTACTCTACAACATAAGAACTAAAGTTTATAATATTGTACTACACAATGGAAATTTGCTAGAAGAGTGTATTTTAGGTGCTCTTACCACACACACAGAAAAAGGTAACTATGTGAGGTGATACAGATGTTAATTGGCTTGAATGTAGTAATCATTTCATTACATATATATATCAAAACTTCATGTTGTCCACTGTACACATAGACAATAAAAAAAGAATATTAGGCATGACTCAGATACATACTCATAAAAAATTCTATGATTCAGTATTTATCAGATTTTATTCCATCATCTATCAAGGAGTTTTAGAAACATTGTTTTAAATTTTCAGATATAAAATTTTATGAGAAACCACTGGTATTTTAAGTAAAATTAAAAAGAAAAATAATAAATTGTTGTTTCTTAAATATGTAGAAATATTAAGCTCCCTGAGTTGAAGAATCATTGCCCTTATCCATTCTACTGACCACACTTGACTCTCCTTCTAACACCTATCCATCACATAGAATTTTCCAATGGCAGTGATAAAGGTTGAGTTCTCTCCCTTCCCCAGCGTCATTACACTCTATGACTCTAAAAGAGGTGCAGTTAAGAATTATATATAAACACAGATCATGCAGAGAATAATACAAATGTTGAATATTTTAAAAATAATGATAGAGTTCTAAAAGTACAAACTTATGGGATGAATAAAGCTATTTCTAGAAATATATTCAGAGCCAAAATTACCATTCTCATTGAATAAAAATTTGTTAAATGAAATATTCAAGTTGTAAGATATCAAAAACAAACAAACAAACAAAAGAAAAACCGTAAGAAAAGCAGAAAAGGAGAGATAATAAAGGTAAAAGAAATATGAATTGGCATATTGAAAAGCAGCAGAATTGACAAATAAATCCAAAAACTGGATTCTTGGGGGAGGTGAAGCAATAAATAGGAAAACCACTAGCAAGTAAAATTGAAGGACACAATATAGAAAACAAATATGTAAAATTAAAAATGGGATCTAAAATGACAAATAAATGGAAGAACTAAAAATAAAACATGTATGTGAAGTCAATTGTATATCTCGAGATTGGAAAATCTGGGTGATTTTGAAAATCTGGGAGATTTGAAAATCTCGAGATATACAATTCTCTGAGTTTTTTTCTCTTAAAAATATTTTCAGATGTTTTATGAGAATTTTTTTTCAGAATTTCAAGAAATAAATAGTTCATATGTTATTTATTCAATATTTTACATAACCTAGAAGAAGAGGAAAAGTTTTCGAATTTGACTATGAACACTGGTACTAAAAAATTAACAAAAGTAATATAAATATGAAAAACGTCCAACAAAATTTTTAATTACAGTTGTAAAACTAAGTATAAAACTGAAATATGAGCAAATAAAATGATGCAGTACATTTAAATAAGACTATACTGTGACTATAATTAGAATTTATTTCAATGACAAATTTGAAAATTTAATAAAATTTAATAAAATATTCCGTGAAATAAAATGCAAGTTATCACAACAGACCAAACTCCTAATAGACTAGAATGATATCTTTAAATGAAAAAGGGTATTTTAAATCAATAGTTAATAGAATACTTAATATGAAATATTAAAAACAACTCCATAAAGTAAAATTACATCAAAAATGCTATTACCTCTCTATTACTTAATATTATTCTTGGCATTCAAAGCAATTAATATATTAAGGGTGGATGCAGGTGGGTGGCAAAGAGACATATAACTACCAAAAGGGAAGAGAATACATATTAACTGAAATGTGACTACACCTGAAAATTCAATAGAGGGAAGTTACAAAATTAACCATCCAAATTACATAGCATCCCTAAATATCACAAAAGGAAAATAGAATGAAAAATATCTCATTCACAAGAGTAAGCAAAAATATTAAATATAATCAAGAAAACATGAAATTGGAAATGTGCAGAATCTGTATTTTAAAGACAAAATATTATTGAGATACTTAAAATAACTGAATAAATGACTTTGAATGGAGCAATTCAATACTATGAAGATGTCGGTTCATCCTACCATTTTATATAAATGTAAAATGACTTTTTTTTAAATCACTTTGGAATTTTAATTAACAACCTGATAAAATAAATTAAAGATAAACTTTGAAGACGTATGAAAGCACCTTAAAGAAAAATTATGAGTGTCATCTTGCAATACTTTTGAAGGATACTAAAGGTACAGTGATTAATATAGCATAGTACTAATAGAAGTTTAGATAGAAAAATCAATGGAATAGAACCAAAATCTGAGAAATGGTTCCAAATATGTAATCAGAGTATAATAAAAGATGCTATTTCAAGTCAGAGGAGGTAAGATGGGTTATTTAATAAACAGTACAGATATTTGGTTAACTGCTTGAGAATAATATTAAGTTATATTTCTAGTTGACATTATTCATCAAAACATATTTAAGATGCATTATATAGTTAAATGTTTAAAAATATAGCTACATGAGGATGAAAATATAGCAGAATATTGTACAATTTTAGAATGAGGAAGCCTTTCTAAACAAATCCCGAATAGAAAAAAGCATTTAAGTAAAGGATGGAAAGATTGTCAACAAAACCAGAAAATAAAACAAATGAAAAAATGCAACATGTATAACAAATTAAGGGTAATATTATTAAAACATATATTGAGACTTCTTAGATAACACTGAAAAGTGGACAAGTCTTTTAAAGAAAAAATGGGCAACCAACATTAATATGCAGTTCACAAAAGAAGAGATGTTTAATTGCAAATAAGTGTATATAAAGCACCTCATTCTCACTAATAGTAAAAAAACTCATTAAAAGAACAGTGATATGTTGTTGTTTTCCCCTATAGAAATGGCAAGAAATTTTTAAATTAACAATACTTGTTATTCAAGGAAAGAGAATAAAAACTTGCAGATAGTACTGCTGACAGCAAAAAATACTATGCTCTTTTTGAAGGGTAACTGGCAATATGAATCAAAAGTCTTTTTATAAAGAACAAACTCTTTGGCCCAGGAATCTCACTTTTAAGAATATAACCTAAAGAACCGCTAATAAGTTGAAAAGTCTTAATAAAAATGTTATGTTTTCAAGATAGTTGTTCTTTATACCAAGAAACAATAAAAACAACTTAAATGTTGCATAAAGGTCTCAGTTACATTATGAAAACCTCACTTTACACAATACTTTCTGCCAACAAAAATAATATTTAGAAGATAATGCAATCTCAGGGAAATTTATAACATATCATTAAATGGGGAAAATAGATTACAAAAAATTTATAATGGGATGATTCTAATTTTAATTGGAAAAGTTAACATAAGTATGCATATGTTAAAATGGAAAAACTATACAATAAGATACAGGTAGAATTAAATGGCAATTTCACTATCTGTGTTTTTCCACATTTCTTACAAATAAACACATATGAAGTTTGTAATAAGAAAAATGTAAGAGCTATCAAAAATACACAATGCTTGAGATATAATATTAAATACTGATAACCCATGATAGTATGTATTCCTCAAAGATATAATTTCGATCACTTTAAAATTTCAGGATAATGATAAGTAATTTAGGTGGATAATAACTGGCCTGGTTTCCACTAGAATAAAAATGTATGTTGAGTTTTGGCAGTGGTTTATTTAAACTATTTAAATATTATTTAACTAATTTTTCTATTTTTAAAATAATATATTATTGGTATATTTTCTGTAGAATATATCAGGATATATGAAGAAATTATAATGTAGAATAAAGATAAATTTAATAAAAATCTTATCTTTTACGCCCGTAAGAAACTCTAACATAAAAATGAATATTCACATATCACAAAGAATCCAGAAAAAAAGGTTAAAGAATTTGAAAAGCCTAATTTTTCATGTGGTTCACTTTTGTGATTTATACATTTTAAGCATCTGAGACTAGTACATTTTTTAAATTTTGAAGAAACATAGAAAGTGGGGGAGGAAACATACCATGAAGTACAAAAACTTCATAATGAATAACTAACATAATAAAATGTTAGTTTTCACATTACTAAGAGAAAACAGGACCCTCATCACTCATGGTGGAAAAAGCTTGCCTTTGTACAAACCATTTCTGTTCTCACTGTTACAAAAATGAATGACTTTGGAAAGGGAAGAAAACATAGAATGACTTGCAAAGTAGCAAACACCATGTTACTGCAGCTGGATAGAGAATATATCACTAATGACTTTCTTTCTACCCATCAATAAGTTGAATTTTTTTTTTCCAAAACAGCAAATGGTCTTTACGAGTATAAAACAGAAGCAGGGGAACTCAAAATAATATCCAATTGCCACTGATTTTGATAAATAATTAGTTAATGGAATTAGTTATTAATTATTTGCTGGGAAATAAGATAATTTCCTTTTCTCTTTATTTGAGTTGAACATGATATGCCTGAAAACTAGGAAATTTTCTGTAGTAAATTCTAAATAACATTTACATTAGATATTATTATCAAATTTTCATCTTAACTCAGATATTACCTACAACCAATAGGAAGATTCACCTAAAGTTGTTTGATAAATTTAGAAAACTAATATAATTAAGGACCCAAATTGTTAGTGCAAATCACAGTGATGACTGTCCATAGGGTTGACAGATAGAGTTAATGAGTGATCATGAATTTCACTCATAATGCAAAAAAAATTAATAATACAGCACTTCTTCTCCATAAATGAATCAGCAAGAGTTTTGTTACCAGGCAAAAACTGTAACTCTAGATAAGTTACCTTTAACTTACTATCTGAATGGATTGGGATAGTCCATTTCTTTACAAGTCTAAAAATAATAACATCAATCACATATATTCAAAAGTAAAGATGTTTATTGTCATCTGAGTCAAAGACCATGAAACGCTAAACCTCATGAAATTTGTGGTTTAATCAACATAGGATCCTGTGTGTATATTAACAACCACCACAACTTAAACTCATTAGTACTTTCTTAAGTGCCAGGTACTGTTCTAAGAGCTATACATGTATTACATCTCTTAGTGAGCCTATGAAGGAAGTACTTTTATTATCCTCATTTTATGGATGAGGATTATAAAACATAGAAAAGGTCAAGTATGGTGGGTCACGCCTGTAATCCCAGCACTTTGGAAGGCCGAGGAGGGCAGATCACGAAGTCAAGAGATTGAGACCATCCTGGCCAGCATGCTGAAACCCTGTCTCTACTAAAAATGCAAAAATTAACTGAGTATGGTGGAGCACCTGTAGTCCCAGATACTTGAGAAGCTGAGGCAGGAGAATTGCTTGAACTCAGGAGGCAGAGATTGCATTGAGCTGAGATTATGCAACTGCACTCCAGCCTGGCGACAGAGGAACTCCCTCTCAAAATGAAAACAAAAATAAGACAAAAAACAAAACAAAAAAAAAAAACATAGAAAAGTTCAGTGGCTCATCCAAAGTTACTCATCCAGTGACAGAGCCACAATATGAATCAAGGTAAACAGTCTTCAGAATCCCCCCATAAACCATTATGTATAGCATATCCTAGAAACATTTTTTTAAATTTTTTTTAAGAGAGAAAAAAAGAGAAAGAAAGAGAGAAATGAAGGAAAAAAAGAATGAAAGAGAGAAAGAAAGAGGAAGAGAAAGAGAGAGAGAGAATGGGAGTCTTGCTTTATTGCCCAGGCTAGAATGCAGTCTAAAAATGGGTATTGAAAACCTCTTTTATGCCAATAATTGTGCTTAACAATGGAGACAGGAAGGAATAAGGGAGGAAAATAACAAACAAGCAGCCAATCAATATTTCACTTAAATCTATGAAATGCTATGCAATTATTGAGGAGAGATTTACTTCCAATTATGTAGTCACTTTTAGAGTAGGTGTGATGTGGTACTGATAAGAATGTATGTTTTGTGGATTTGGGGTGGAAACATTTTTAAAGGTGAAACAGGAAACCCATTTTGATTAGAGGAAATTCAAAATAATTTGGATTCATAAATTAAGCTATTATTACAATTTTAAGAGGAAAACCTAAGACTGTCTTTAGCTTAATTTACTCATCTTTTCACATAAAGTTTTTATACTTCTTTTTGTGGGGTAAATTAATGAGGCAGCATATCCATTAAGTTATATGTTTACAGACTAATACAAAAAGTAGAGAAAATTTTCAGTTTGTAAATACTGCAAAGAATAAAAGTTCAGGAACGTGTAACACATTTACCCTCTCATGTACAATCAAATGTTAGATGTGAAACTTTAGTGTTATGGTACAGAAGATCAGCAAATACATTGTTATGCAAAATAAAATCACTGCATTGACATGTTTGATATATCTTATGGTGTACCTTTAATTTCTCCAAGGAGTTCACTGGTATTTAGTCTTTCCATTTTTTCCTTCCAATCTTTTGAAAGTAGTTTTTCCATGCAGGAGGAATCTATTAAAATACAAAAGTAAGTATTAAAAATATGTATTTATTACAAATTTAGAAAGTCAGTTTATGGAGAAATTCTCTCATTTAAGAATGCACAAAGCTGTTTTGTTGCTATTGCTTTAACCCCAGGATATAGAAAATTACATTATTCTATAATATATATTATAAAATACTACAACAAAATTTATTTTCACCAGGTAATTATTTTAACTATCATCTAGGAGAAAAAAGATAATGCCCAATAATCTTATTTTAGTATTATAATTCTATTAATATTCAGTCAGCATTTGTTATTTCTTAGACTGGCAGTACAGAAAAGAGGGCTCTTTCCTATGAGTTTAACTTTAGATACTCCTTTTAATTCAGGCAATTTTTTTTAAGTCCAAATAAAATGTATGTGCTGTGCAAGAAACAATAAGAGATATTCAGGAGAGAAGAAGTCAGTCAATCTGTAATCACTAAGTTCTTAAAAAAGAAACCTAACTTTTGTAAAACATTCAATTAGAGCCAACAAGAAGAAAATAAAACTAAAATGTTCTCTGGTCCCTAGTAATGAAAACTGCTAAAACTTTTCTCATACAAAAAGTGATACATATTTTTATTTAAAAAATACCTATATAAATGCCACTTCTTATTTGCCCTACTGTACTTCTCAATAACATACTAGAATATAGGGAGTAATTACAATTGTTTTTATAAAGATTCATAAAGGTTACAGAAATCCAAACTTCAGAATGTCCTGATAATTACCAAATTTTTCTCAATCAGTTATTTCTGGTCTTTATGTAGATGGACTGGCAACTGGGGCTACTGCTTACAACTATTTATTTGTACCTTTTAAGCCTCAAATCTTAACGAATAGGTCATGTTTCCAAAAGGGAATGCAGATTTAAATACTAAATCCTTAGTGCAAAGCATACTCCCATAAAACTTTAACATTCCAAGTGTCAAAATTCTGATAACTTTCTTTTAAAATTATATTTAAAACAGTTACTCCAATTCTAAATGCCTTTTCTCTCTCATATCAGCACCTACCTCTTTAGCATTTTCCCTTTCATTTTTTTTCTCCAGCTTCTAAATCCTCCTTGAATTTTTCAGAATGACAGTAAGGTCAAGATGGATCTAGGGGGTTTTAGAAGCTAGATAAGATTCAGAAAAAGACAGTGAGCCCTGGCTAAGAGATGAGAAAACCACTGCATGGTTAGAAAGTATTGGTGAAAAACAATTAACATTTGTCTGTGACATGATCAATCAATCAAGAAGGGACAGAATCCAGATCAGCATGTCGTGAAAAGGGCTGATGAAGAACAACCATCTGAACTGGCTATCACAGAGCTAAAGTTCTTTCTAAATAGAACACAGCTTGACTTTATTAAATGAAAGCTCCTTGCCCATCCCCTATACTTCTTCCCTCCCCTTTTCCTTCTTTCCTATCTTCCTTCTTCCTTCCATTCTTTCCTATTATTTTCTTAGTCTTCAACAAAGGATCTACTACTGTGCTTCAAAATTGCATTCGGAGTAATGTTCCAATGGGGCCTACATACATATGCATATGTCCAGGTTGTATTTAATTGCCGAAATAGTCTCTTACTATTTTTTATTCAAATTCAGAAATGAGATTTATGTTTCGTTCTATACCTAGTTTGTTTTTATGCTAAAGTCATAAAAAAGATAATACTAAGAGCTACGAAGCAATTCTTCAAATCCATGCCTGTCACATATTACTTTTTCTCAAATCAGGTTTGAATTTCTGAGAGAGATTGATATAACATTAGATTATGGATAAGAATAATCAACAAAAAGTTTTTATTTTCATACTCTATCCAATTTATTTTTACCCTTTCATACAACGTATCAGTGCACTAAACTGGTAATTACTGATACAGTTACAAAAGCATAACTCATTTAGCTAAACTTTGAGTTGAGAGCATACATTATAGTAGTCAAAGATAAAAGCACAATTTATTTGTAATAACAGCAAATTTAGAGCAAGTTCATATACTAGGATTAAATGCACACTAGGATGTAAACAGGCTAAAATATGTCTCTCATTTCTATAAATAGACTTGAAATCTTTTAGAGCTCCAAGAAAAGAATGCTAAAACTTCACAGGAGAAAAAGAGAGCTATATGAACAACAAGAACACATACTTCAAATATAAATCAAATCGTGTGGACACAGCTTTACATAAAAGCTACTCATTAATAAAGTGGTTAATAACATCAAAGCATTTCACATTCCTATTAGAAAATTAATCCTTACTGCAATGCTCAGTTAATCTAGCTATATGAGTTCCCATTACAGTAGAAGAAACTGAGGGAAAAAAATAAAGCAGCCTTTGCTTATCTAAATTTTCAGCCATGAAAATATTTAATAGCAATTACTGATCGCCTTTATCTATAGGACAATAAAAGTTACTACATACTACCTTATCAATGTTTATTCTCAAGACTAGGAGATTCCAGGGAGACTCAAACCTGTAAGAAGGTCTCTTGACAGATGACTGCTTTCTACACCATTATCTGACTGCCAAACCTCTAGGGGCACACCACTATCTGACTGCCAAACCTCTAGGGGCACACCATCATCGGTGCTAAGAACTCTCCATGTAATAATGTAAAGCAAGTAGGATGAGAGAAAAAAGGCCGAAAGAAGTGAATTGTTACTAAGCACTGTATAAGCAGAGGACACTACTGCCACCACCTAAAGAGTTTCTGATTTGAAATGAGGAAATATGTAGTAGATACCAAGTTACAAATACAATGTATATTTTCAAATTTCTATCTGAAAACAATGTCCAGGTAAGGGTACAAATTAAAAGTAGCACTATGCTAAAGTCGTATTGAAACAGAAAATGCCAAAATTAATTCCTCTTTGAAAGAATCTTTCCATTAACCAATATTTATTCAATGAAATGCAGAACTTTATCTTCTCTAATTTTTACAAATAATATTGATGAAAAGGGTACTATCAAAAATCAAGAATGAGACTTCAGTTCTCACCTATATTTTAAGCAAGGATGTAAATGTTTTGACATGTTATAAATTACAAGTTGCATTGTTTCTGCTTTTTTCTTTTCTTTTTCAAATTTATCTCCTTCAAGAAATTTGAGAAAAAAGGAAGATACAATTCAGAACCACTTTGTTTTTTAAATATCTGCATAATAAATTACAAAGCAAAGTTTCTGCTTCCTAAGTACTTAGGTTTCAGGCCAGGTAAGTCAAGAATGCTTTATCACAGCTGAGTAATGCTTTTGCTAATTAACTTAGTAATTAATTTTATGATTTAAGAAAAATGAAAAGAAAGAGCATGTGAGATATTGATTTCCTAATTGTACGATGATATTTTAGAAACAATTTTAAATTACTTCTACTTAGACAAATCTGCAGCAGCATTAACTCCTATACTGTACAAAGTAATTTCAGATAGATCAAAAAATAAATAAATAAATTGTCATTAAAATTACAACATGGGGAAGAGGAAGAGATAATGTAACAAATGTTTATTGAATTTTATTACAATCTACCTATAAGCAAACACGTTATTCCTTTTACCTCAAAGTGATTAGAAACGCTTAGAAATGCTAAAACATTAGAAACATGACATAAAAGATATCTTCAAAATATTTTATTGAGGAAAACAATCACTGCTGGCTCTATGTACAGATTTTCTATTGCTTTATTAACACTTTGAGAAAATAGTAAAGCCATTCTTTTTAATTTTACCATAAGAATCATAAATTTCAAATGCAATAAATTTTTCTATTTATCCAAGAACAATGATAACTTATCAAAAGTATCCATGACCTTGGTTTACAAATAAACCCAGCAAAATGTATTTATATCCCTACAGATTATCCATCCCACATTTTTCATTAGGAAACACAGAGTTGCACATGCCAGTTACTGTACATTTTTCCACAGTGGCAAGTGCTCCACAATACAGTGGGATAAAATTGGAACTTGGAGAGCTTGAAGAGCACTCTTAAATTTTAATTAAAACCCTCCGAGCTCACTAAAAATAATTAGACACTAAAATGTGCCAGTTTTATTTTGAAGTCACTATAACGTACAAAGCACACTCCCTGACGACTGCTCATGCTCTTCCTCTCTCCCCCTCTCTCCCTCTCTCTCCAATGAAACAACTGATTTTCCAAATAAGAACAAGGGGGTATAAATAGAGGCTGTTTTCAGGCCTGCTCTTCACGCTGGGGAAGCTGACAGAAAAGACAGCAGAGTGGGTTTTTCAGACTACACCAAATAAACCTAGAATAACTTCCCCAACCAAGAGTACGAATCACTAACAAACTCTAGATAAAATTCAGTCTGCAAGTAACACCACGAGTTATATCACTGATCCTTTTTGATCCAAAAGTCAAACCTTTCACCTCTTAAATGTTTTTGCTATCTTAAAATATCTCATACAATGCTATATTCCATACTATTTTTAGCCAAGCAGCAAGAGAAAGCATGCCTTTCCCATACAGCAGGGCAATGATATAAACATCAACACAGATGCTCTGCCAGGAAGAGCTGGACTTCTCAAGCACTTGATCATTAAGGAATGCACCAACTGTTTTGGATAATCTCGTGCCAGCCCCCCTTTTGCTCCACACTCCCCTCTGGGAGTGGCCAATCTTGTCCTGGTCCTAATTTTTCATTTTACTCCTCCATAACCCCCCTCCCCCATTACCAAAAAGATGAGAAATGGCATTTATGCCTAGCAATGAAAAAGCAGGCTCACTTCCCCAAACAGACCAAAACTTTAAAACAATTAACCCTCCCCTCTTCTTTCAGATAAATTACTAAGTATAAAATGCAATCTGTTTCCTTTGTTTACTCAATATGAACAATTTGTAAATGACTCAAGGATAAAATTCAGAAAATGTTGTGCTAAATTAGAACCATTATAAACATGCTAATGACTCAATGCTTGAGTAAAACATGCATGATCGGTGTGAAAAAAATAGATTTAGTTCCTGTGAAAATTCTGTTGGGCTGCCTTAAAACGATTTGGTCATTAAATCAGATATATTCCTTCCAGGAAAAATGTTAATTCCAAAACCACATTACTAGATAATATAGTGTGTGTGTGTGTGTGTGTGTGTGTGTGTGTAAGTTATTGGAAATGTAATTAGAACTATTAGATGCAAGATTTTGGTATGCTTATAAGGCAGAAAAAGCCCCACACCACACTTGAAACCTGTACATACACATACAGACATTATCATAATCGATATAATATTCTCTCTACACATGATTTTTATCTGCCAAAGTCTTAGATATTCTTTCCATAGGCATTCCTTAAAACTGGTACTTAATATACGACAGTGAAAGTCACATTGTTCTATAAGTGCAGGTAAGAAGTATCTCTTTTTATCTGCATTCCAAGGCTGCCTCACCCCTATAACAATAACAGGAATTGTTCAAAAGCAACTTCTCGAATTTTCTTCGAAGCACAACTGCTACCAATGCCAATATAGAAAAAAAGGAAAACATACAGCAGGTGATTCAGAAACGTATGGCCTGGTGCTATAGCTAAAAGAGACTTCAATGATCATGAAGACCAATACCCTCATTTCAGAAATGAGAAAACAGAGTCAGGATAAGGAATTCACCTGCCTTACCAATGTCAAAACGTTGGCAGCAGAGCTCTAACTTCAGTTCAGTGCTTGTTTTGCTGACATGACTATTTAAATCATTATTTGATCATAGGTTTTACTGTTCCCACATGTAGTATCCAAAAGGGGAAAATAAAAAATTTTGTACTTATTATTTGCTTCAGATATGGAGTTAGATACTCTAATTATTTGAAGAGAGATGCAAAAAAATCCAAGATATTGCAATGAGAACCAACAGTGGTCAACTGCCAACTCTCTATGCACACTCACTTATGCTGGTTTTCCTTCCCTCCACATTTCTTTCTCCATAATGCTTCATTTTGTTTAAATTAAAAGCCCCCTTTTCTGAATACCATCCACTAATGAATAGGTAACAGTTTACTAAAAATACTGTTGAACTCATAGGGTAATTCCTTCCTAAGTAGGTTTTATTTTCATCTATCAGGAGTATACATGCAGCCTGAAGCCTTGGTTTTCCACTGTAGCTCATTGCCCAGGAGGCCTTCAAATGTGCCACAACTTTAATGGAATAAAAATGTCCCATTAGAAATTATGGCTGTCTATGTTGCTAAAATATTACTCACCCTGACATCTTCTCTACACCCTAGTTTCTGCTCCTGCTCTTTGGGCTTTGGGTTCTACAACTATTTATTTTACTTTTAAAATACATACTTCATTGTGTGGGGTTTTTTGGTTTTTGTTTTGTTTTGTTTTGAGTCAGTTTCGCTCTTGTTGCCCAAGCTGGAGTGCAATGGCAGGATCTCGGTTCACCACAACTTCCACCTTCCGGGTTCAAGTGATTCTCATGCCTCAGCCTCCTGGGATTACAGGCACACACCACCACGCCCAGCTGATTTTTTGTATTCTTAGTAGAAATAGGGTCTCACCATGTTAGCCAGGCTGGTCTTGAACTCCTGACTTCAGGTGATCCACCCGCCTTGGCCTCCCAAAGTGCTGGGATTAAAGACATGAGCCACTGTGCCCGGCCACATCACTGTCTTTATTTTTTAACTGTATTCTAATTTCTGTGAAAATAATTTTTGTATCCAGTGTGTCCTATATTCTTCATTTTGTTTGTTTGTTTGTCTGTTTGTTTGTTTGTTTTGGTGGTTGGGGGAGAATGTTTCTGACTGCTGTTGTCTTGATGAGAGTAGTCAATCACAGTTCTGTGTTGCCTGCCTTCTACATCTCCCCCTACCCATACAGAGAAATTCGATCCAATCATAATTACCTGCTGGAACTATGTGAAGGCTCTCTTATGCTCAGGTTGGAAGCTATAAGCACGTGGATCTCGAACAATCATGACCATCCTACCTAGCACATAAAGCCTGCCTGTGATGAGTGAATGAAGCCAAAAATATAAAGAAAAATAGAAAGGAGCAGTAATAAGAATGAATAGAAAAAAAAAATCTTACGTCATGTTAACACACTTACATCCCAAAATAGATAAAACAGAATTTTATTCCTGGACTTTTGGTAATGTAATTCCCATTAATTTGAGTTGGGTTTCTGCAAGTTGCAACTTTAAAAAAATCCGAGCAATATGGAAACCATAAGCAAAAGTGCCACACATACACAACAATGTGTTATATTCTAAATTTTAACCATCTAGAAATAACCAAAGCATTAACTTGTATTACCACATTAAAACATTTATTATGTATACGGTCACAAGCTGCATAAAGAGAAACTGCACAGACAATGGTGTCTTGAATAAGAGTATAATGTCATATTTTTACTGTACCTTTTCTATGTTTAGATCCACAAATATTTACCATTGTTACAATTGCCTACAGTATTTAGTACAGTAACATGCTGCACAGGTTGGTAGCCTAAGAGCAATAGGGTATACCACATAGCCTAGGTGTGTACTAGGCCATACCATCTAGGTTTGTGTAAGTACCCTCTATGATGTTTGCATGACAAAGAAATTGCCTGAGGATGCATTTCTCTGAATGTATCCTCATTGTTAAGCAGCATGTGACTGTATTTTGAAATAAACCTCTTACTTCATTGAAAGATATACAGACCTTAAGGTAAATGTTTATAGCATTGCTACTTACAATTACCTCCTATATGAATTAGGATTTTCTGAACATGATGCAACCAAAAGAAAACACAGCAGAAAATAGGTAAAAACTGAGGCTCATTTAAAAAAAAAAAACAACAAAACAAAACAAAAAAAAAAACTTTGATTTGAGATCAGCAGTCCCCAATTTCAAAGTTATGTGTTCCAAATTGCTTCACTGTTCTGATTGACTTTATATTTAATGTTATAATATTAAATTATAAAATAAGTTTTTACTGATAAAATATCAATTTTTATCTATTTTACATAACATATTGGCAATCTGCAAAAGATCAATTTAAAACAAGGTTTATATTCCTCAATTTGTTTTTAAGGATCCTTTAAACTTTGACCCTGGTGATTAATTTCCTATTATTCCATCTACATGAAATTCCTTTTTGTCCAAATGAGTACACCAAGCATGCCTCTCTCCACTCTACATACCTGTGCTTTTTCACTTCCCCGCTTTGATTATGACATCCTCCTGGCCTGAATGTCTCCCTGCTTTTTGACAGTTAACAAAAAATCCTCCTATTCTACAGTGCCTACATCAAATACTACCTCCTCAATTATGCCTTGATTCATCACTTCAAACATAAATTTTCATCCCCTCAAGCAAAATAATTAACACTTGCTGAGCACATATCTGTCAGGCACTGTATTTTTTACATTCTCATCTATCAATCAACTCATTTAATTTGATATGAATTTCATAATCCCTTTTACATCTACTACTACTAGGACTTATCAATTTTCACCACCAGTTGATTAATTATGTGATCAACTTTATATCACAATATGATAATTACATATTAAATTCCTTAATGGTTAGGGAATGTTGCTGATATCACTTTGTGGTTTTCCATAATGCTTAACCCAGAGCTCTGCTCATATTAAGTGATAAAACTAATTCCTTGATATACAAAAAAAGAATATGACTATTGTTTGTCAAGAAGATATAAAACTAGTTTTTTTTTCAAATTAACTATATTATTCATGTATCATTTACATATAATAAAATGAAGCCATTTAAAATATAAATTTAATAAGTTTTGACAAATTATATATTCACATACTCATACTCCCCTGAAAGAAGATGGAGAACATTTCTAAAAAGTTATCTTATGCACCCATTTCAGGCAATTATCCATGCTCCTGGACTCAGGCAACCACTGATATGATTTCTATCACTATAAAATAGTTTTGTCTATTCTTGAATTTCGTAAAAATTAAAGTATACAGTATATTCCTTTTTAGATATTGATTCATTCAGTCAGCATAAAGTTTTTGAGATCCATTCATGTTGCAGCATGAATTACTAGTTGGTCTTTATACACCACAATTTGTGTATCTATTCTGTCTATGGACATATGAGTTTTTTCTAGTTTAAAGGTATTAGAAATAAAACTAATATACAAATGTATTCACAAGTCTTTTTATAAATATATATATATATATATATATATATATATATATATATATATATATATATTTCCCCTTTGAAAATTGAATTTCCACTAAAAGTGGGATAGCTATGTGCCTGACTATTTATATAAAGGGCCAAAAAGTTTTCCAAAGTGGTTGCACCATTTTATACCTCCACCACAATGTATGAGAGTTCTAGTTGTTTCATATCCTCACCAATATGTCTTAATGTTAACACTTTAATTTAGTCATTCCAGAGGATATAAAGTAGTATTTTAGTGTAGTTTTATTTATATTTCCTTAATCACTAAGATATTGAGCATATTTTTGTATGCTTTTTGACCGTTCACATATATTTTGCCCATTTTTACATTGGATTGTAAAGTCATCTCTCAAATTTATGTAATGTAAACATTTTTACCTAGTCTACAGCATGCCTTTTTATTTTCACAAGGTGTCTTTTGAGGAGCTAGAGTTTTCACTTTAATGTGACTTAATTATCAAACCTTTTATGACTAATATTTTCTGGATCCTCTCTATGAAATCTTTGTATCAATATCACAAAGATTTTTTCTTGTGTTTTCTTCTAGAAATTTTAGAACTTAGTTTTATGTTTAGATCTATGATCAATTTTAATTTATTTTGTATATATGCTATGAGGTAAAAGATAGTTAATTTTCTTTTATATAAATATCTAGTTGTTTCAGAATCATTTGTCAAAAAGATAATCTTTTCTCCATTGAGTTATCTTAACTGTTGAAAATCAAATGACTGTGTAGTGTGTAGTGTGTGTGTGTGTGTGTGTGTGTGTGTGTGTATGTGTGTGTGTTTGTAGAGCTATTTCTTAATTCTCTTTTCTGTTATATTAATTCATTATCCTTACTTTATACCAAACTGTCTTCATTGTTGCAGCCTTATAGTAAATCTTGAAATCACATAGATTAAGAATTTGTTCTTCTATTTCAAATTTGTTTTGGCTATGCTAGGTCCCCTGCATTTTCAGGTAAATTTTGGAATGGGTTTGCCTACCAAAAGAAAAAAAAAGACTTTCTGGAATTCTGATTGAATTTATCTTGAATTTACAGGTAAATTTTTTAAGATTATTATTTAAAATTGCATTTAAAGACATAAACTTCTTTCAAAGTATTATTTTAGCTGCAACCCACATATTTTGTTAGGTTGGTTTTTCATTATCATTTAGTTTAAAATATTTTATAATTTTCCTTGTTCTTTCTTCTTTGGTAATGGTTTATTTAGAAATACGTGGTTTAATTGCCAAATAATTTGAATTTAAAATTGTTTCCTTTTGTTATTGATTTGTAATTTGTTTCCATGTCAGAAAATATACCCCTTATAGTTTCAGTAGTTTTATATTTGAGATTAGTTTTATAGTCCAGCATATGCCTTATCTTGGGGATGCTCCTTATTTCCTTAATAATAATAATAATCCAGCTGTTTTTTAGTGTAGTGCTCTAACAATATCAATTAGGTTAAGTTCATAATTTTGTTCAGGTCTTCTACATTCTTATAGATCTGTCTATCTGTTTTATCAAATTCTAAAAGAGGTGTATTGAAATTACCAAGAATAATTAGATTGTGGTTGTATCTTTTTCTTCTTATACTCTGGTCAATATTTTGCTTCAAGTATTTGGAAGCTCCATTATTATTAACAGATGCATAGACATGCAGAAATATTATGTCTTCTTGGTGAATTGAACCTTTAAGCATTATGAAATGTCCTTCTTTAACTCTGAGAATATTCCTTCTCCTGGAGTCTACTTTTATATTAATATAGCTTTTTCAGCCTTCTTATCATTAGTATTTTTATGGGACATCTTCAAGAATCTTTTAACATATTTACATCTTTATATTTATGATGTCTCTTATAGTCAGTATATTAATTGGGTCTTGTTTTTGTTAATCCAATCTGATAATCTCTGCCTTTTAAAAATTAGTGTTAGTCCATTTAGATTTAATGTAATGATTGCTAAGTCTACCATATTGCTATTTTTAATGTGTTCTTTATTCCTTTGTTCCTCTTTTCTGGCCTTTTTAATTTTTTTTTTTTTTAGAATTCTGCTTATCTCCTCTATTGGTTTATTAACTATACCTCTTTATTTCATTATTTAAATGATTGATCCAGAGTTTATTATATGCATCTTTAACTTACAGCAGTCTACCTTCAAATAATATACCACTTTGAATACAATGTAAGGAACTTTAAAACACTCTTATTTTGTGCTATTGCTATCATACATATTACTTCTACATGTTTTAAACCTCATAATTCATGGTTATCATTTATTCTATAGAATCAATCATATTTTGAGTAAATTAAATATTAGAAATTAAATGTCTTATATTTGCCTCCAGAGTCACCAATTACAGTAATCTTCATTTCTTTTTAAAATCTAAGTTTCTGAGCCTGGCCAACAGGGTGAAACTCCATCACTACCAAAACCACAAAAATTAGCCAGGCATGCTGACATGCACCTGTAATCCCAACTACTTAGGAGGCTGAGGCTGGAGAATCACTTGAACCCAGGAGGCAGAGGTTGCAGTGAGCCAAGATTGCACCAATGCACTCCAGCCTGGAGTAACAAAGCAAGACTTTGTCTCAAAAAAAAAAAAAAAAAAATTGGAGGATGATCAAGGATGGCTGAATAGGAACAGCTCTACAGTACAGCTCCTAGCAGGAACTCAGAGGGTGAGTGATCACCACATTTCCAAATGAATTTTTACTGCCCACAGACCAGGAGGTTCCCTGGCAGAAAAGTGCCACAAGTCTCCAGCATGGCTGTTTCAGCTGGTGGAGCAGGTCTCCACACAAAAACTCACACAAATCTGGATGCCATTTCAACAGATGCCTGGAACTCCTGGGAGACAGAGTCATCCATTCAACTGGAAAAGAGGGGGCTGAAACAGGAAACCAGGTGATCTGTTTTGGCAGGTCCTACCCCCACAAACCCAGAAATCTGAAACACTCTGTATTGAGAGTTTCACAGTAAGCACTGCTGGACCCAGGACGGTCCAGCTCTGTGGGAGGAATGGCATCCACCATTACCAAGGCAGTCCACCACTACCGAGGCAGTCTGCCATTACTGAGGCAGTCCACCATTACTGAAGCAGCCCGCCATTGCCAAGGCAGTCCACCATTACGGAGGCAATCCACTATTACCGAGGAAGTCTGCCATTACAGAGACAATCCACCATTACTGAGAAGGTTCTAACCATACCTCTATGAACAAAACCATATGGAAGCTTACATAGCAGCTGGACAGAGCCCACGGCAGCTCAGCAATGCCTCTGTGGCAGACTGTGACTAGGCTATCTCCTCGCTGGGCAGGATATCTCTGAAAAAAGGCAGCAGCACATCAGGAACTTACAAATAAAGCTTCACCTTCCCAGGACAGAGCACCTAGGGAAAAACGGTGGTTATGAGCTCTGCTGCAGCAGACCTATAATGTAAAGGATCTCTTCAAGGAGAACTACAAATCACTGCTCAAGGAAATAAGAAAGAACACAAACAGATAAAAAAAAAAATTCCATGCTCATGGTTAGGAAGAATCAATATCGTGAAAATGGCCATACTGCCAAAAGTAATTTATACATTCAATGCTATTCACATCAAGCTACCTATGACCCTCTTCACAGAACTGAAAAAAAAACCACCTTAAACTTCATATGGAACCAAAAGAGAGCCCACATAGCCAAGTCAATTTTAAGCAAAAAGAACAAAGCTGGAGGCATCACACTACTGGACTTCAAACTATACTACAAGGCTACAGTAATCAAAACAGCATGGTACTGGTACCAAAACAGAGATATAGACCAGTGGAACAGACAGAGGCCTCGGAGGCAATGCCATACATCTACAACCATCTGATCTTTGACAAACCTCACAAAAAAAAAGCAATGGGAAAAGTATTCCCTGTTTAATAAATGGTGTTGGGAAAACTGGCTAGCCATGTGCAGAAAGCAGAAGCTGGACCCTGTCCTGACACCTTACATTAAAATTAACTCCAGATGGATTAAAAACTTAAACATAAGACCTAACACCATAAAAACCTTAGAAGAAAACCTAGGCAAATGCACTTAGGACATAGGCATAGGCAAGGACTTCATGACTAAAACATCAAAAGCAATGGCAACAAAAGCCAAAATAGACGAATGAGATCTAATTAAACTCCAATTAGAGTGAACTGAAACCAACAGAATGGAAAAAATTTTTTGCAACTAACCATCTGACAAAGGCCTAATATCCAGAATCTACAAAGAACTAAAACAGATTTACATGAAAACAAACAAACCAACCCATTCAAAAGTGGGTGAAGGACATGAACAGACATTTTTCAAAAGAAGACATATATGAGGCCAACAAACATGAAAAAATGCTCATCATCACTGGTCATTAGAGAAATGCAAATCAAAACCACATCAAGATACCATCTCAAGCCAGTTATAATGGCAATTATTAAAAAATCTGGAGACAACAGATGCTCCAGAGGATGTGGAGAAATAGGAACACTTTTACACTGTTAATGGGACTGTAAATTAGTTCAACCATTGTGAAAGACAGTATGACAATTCCTCATGGACCTAAAAATAGAAATTCCATTTGACCCAGCAATCCCATTACTGGGTATATACCCAAAGAATTATAAATCCTTCTATTATAAAGACACATGCACACGTACGTTCAATGTGGCACTGTTTACAATAGCAAAGACCTGGAACCAACCCAAATGCCCATCGATGATAGACTGGACAGGGAAAATGTGGCACATATACACCATGGAATACTATGCAGCCATAAAAAACGATGAGTTTGTGTCCTTTGTATGGACATGGATGAACCTGGAAACCATCATTCTCAGCAAACTGACACAAGAACAGAAAAACAAACACTACATGTTCTCACTCATAGGAGGGTGTTGAACAATCAGAACATATGGACACAGGGAGGGGACCATCACACACTGGAGTCTGTTGTGGGGGACTAAGATAAGGACAACTGGAGGTAGGGAGTTGGGGAGGAATAACATGGAGAGAAATGCCAGATATAGGTGATGGGGATGGAGGCAGCAAGCCACATTGCCATGTATGTACCTATGCAACAATCCTGCATGTTCCTCACATGTACCCCAGAACCTAAAGTGCAGTAAAAATATATATTTTTTTAAAAATCTAAGTTTCCCTCTAGTATTTTTTTCTTCAGCCTAAAGAAATTTCTTTAATTTTTTTATAATTAAAATTTGCTGACAATAAATTGCCTGAACTTTTATTTTTCTTAAATATCTTCATTTCACCTTCAGATGTGAATATATTTTCTAATTAAAATTATAGATTGCAATATTTATAGGACTTTAAAATATGCCATTGCAATATCTAACCGAATTATTTCTGATGTGGGGAATCACTTCTATATTTGTTCCAATGTATATAACCTATCTTTGGCTACTTCTATGAGTCTCCTTCATTAGTTTCCAGAAGTTTGATTTTTATGTGCTTTGGTATACATTCTTCTCTGTGCTTATAATTCTTGGATCTGGGGGGTGGGGAGGTTAACAAATTTATTTATTTTTAATTTTTCATTATTATGGGCACATAATAGTTGTATATATTTACAGGTACATGTGATGTTTTGGTACAAGCATTCAATGTGTAAAGATCAAATCAAGGTAACTGCGGTATTCATCACCTTAAGAATGTGCCATTTCTTTGTGTTAGAATCTTTTCAAATCTATTCTTCTAGTTATTTTTAAATACATAGTAAATTATCATTAACTATAGAAACCCTCCTGTGCTACCAAATACTAGCTCTTTTTCATTCTATATATTTTTGTACCCATTAACTATCCCCATTTTATCTCCTGCTCCCCATTATCCTTCCCAGCTACTGGTAATCATTATTCTACTCTCTATATCTGTTAGTTCATTTTTTTTTAAGCTCTCACATGTGAGTGAGAGTATGTGACAAATATCTTTCTGTGCCTGTCTTATTTTCCTTAACATAATATTCATTTGTTTAATCCATGTTGTTGTAAATAACAGGATTTCATTCCTTTTTATTACTAAATAATATTGCATTGTGTATATGTACCATATACCACATTGTATATCCATTCATCTGTTGATGGACACTTAGGTTGTTTCTGTATTTGGCTATTGTGAGTGGTTATTATCATTTGGCTGCAATAAATATGGAAATGCGGACATCTCAATATACCTATTTCCTTGCTATATAGTCCATTCACACCCACTCACATGCTGCTATAAAGAACTGCCTGAGATGAGTAATTTATTTAAAAAAGTGTTTTAGTTGACTAACAGTTCTGCATGGCTGGGAAGGCCTCAGAAAATTTTTAGTCATGGCGGGAGAGGAAGCAAACATGCCCATCTTCACATGGCAACAGAAAGAAGAAAAATGAGAGCTGAGTAAAGGGGGAAGCGCCTTATAAAACCATCAGATCTTATGAGAACTTACTATCACAAGAATAGCATGGGGTAAATCACCTACAATTACCTCCCACCAGGTACCTTCCATGACACATGGGGATTATAGGAACTACAAGTCAAGATGAGATTTGGGTGGGGACACAGCCAAACCATATCATTCTGCCCCTGGTCCCTCCCAAATCTTATGTCCTCACATTTCAAAACACAATCATGCCCTTCCAACAGTCCCCCAAAATCTTAACTTGTTTCAGCATTAACTCAAAAGTCTAAATACAAAGTCTCAACTGAGACAAGGCAAGTCCCTTCTGCTATGAGCCTGTAAAATCAAAGCAACTTAGCTACTTCCTAGATACAATGGGAGTACAGGCATTGGGTAAATACAGCCATTCCAAATGGGAGAAATTGGCCAAAATGAAGGGTTTACAGGCCCCATGCAAGTCCAGAATCCAACAGGGCAGTCATTAAACCTTAAAGTTCCAAAATGACCTCCTTTGATTACATGTCTCACATCCAGGTCATGCAGATACAAGAGGTGAGCTCCCATGACCTTGGAAAACTCTACTCCTGTGGCTTTCCAAGGTAAAGCCCAACGCCTGGCTGCTTTCACTGGCTGGCGTCGAGTGTTTATGGCTTTTCCAGGCACAAAGTGCAAGCTGTCGGTGGATCTACCATTCTGGGGTTTGGGGAATGGTGACCATCTTCTCACAGCTCTACTAGGCAGTGCCCCAGTGGGGACACTGTGCGGTTCCAATCTAACATTTTTCTTCCATACTGCCCTATCAAAGGTTCTCTATGACAACTCCACCTCTGCAACAAACCTGTGGACATCCTGGTGTTACCATACATTCTCCAAAATCTACGCAAAGTTGCACCCTCAGACCCAATGCCACATAAAAGCCACCAAGGTGTGGGCCTTGCACCCTCTAAAGGAACAGCCTAGCTGTGCTTTTACCCCTTGTAGCCACAGCTAGAGCTGAAGCAGCTGGAACACATGATATCGTGTCCCAAGGCTACACAGAGCAGAGGGGCCATGGGCCTGGACCACAAATTTTTCCCTCCTAGGTCTCTGGACCTGCAATGAGAGAAGCTGCTGTAAAGGTCTCTGACATGCTCCAGAGACTTTTTCCCATTATCTAGGTGATTAACATTTGGCTCCTTGTTACTTATGCAAATTTCTGCAGCAGGCAGGCTTGAATTTCTCCCTAGAAAATGGGTTTTCTTCTCTATTGCATCATTAAGCTACAACTTTTCCAAACTTTTATGTTCTGCCTCCTCGTGAACTCTTTGCTGCTAAGAAATTTCTTCTGCCAGATATCTTAAAGCATCGCTCTCAAGTTGAAAGTTCCACAAATCTCTAGGGAAGGTACAAAATTCCAGTTTTTTTTTTTTAAGGCATAACAAAAGTCACCTTCGCTCCTGTTCCCAACAAGTTTCTCATCTCCATCTGACCCCACTTCAGCCTGGACTTTATTATCCATATCACCAACAGAATTTTGGTTAAAGTCATTCAACAAGTTTCTAGGAAGTTCCAAATTTTTCCACATCTTCCTATCTTCTTCTGAGCACTCCAAATTGTTCTAACCTCTTCCTGTTATCCAGTTCCAAAGTAACTTCCACATTGTTGAATATATTTATAGCAGAACACCACTCTACCAGTACCAACTTACTGCATTAGTCCATTCTCACACTACTATAACAAACTGCCCAAGACTGGGTTATTTATAAAGGAAAGTCATTTAATTGACTCCTAGTTCTGCAGGGCTGGGGAAGTCCCAGGAAACTTACAATCATGGTGGAAGGGGAAGCAAACACATCCTTCTTCACATGGCAGCAGGAAGGAGAATAATGAGAACTGAGTGAAGGGGGAACCCCTTATAAAATCAAATCTCATGAGAACTTACTATCATGAGAATAGCATGGAGGAAACTGCCTCCATAATTAAATTACCTACCATCTGGTCACTCCCATGACACATAAGGATTATGGGAACTACAATTCAAGATGAGATATGGGTGGAGACATGGCGCCAAACCATGTCATTTTCTTTTGGATTTATATACAGCACTGGGATTGCTGAATTGTAAGGTAATTCTATTTTAGTTTTTTGAGGAATCTGCATATTGTTCTCAACAGTGGTTATACTAAATTACATTCCCACAAACAGTATATGAGAGTTCCCATGTCTCCATATCCTTACCAGCATTCAATATCACCTGTCTTTGGATATAAGCCATTTTAAATGGGGTGAGATGAAATTTCATTGCAGGTCATATTTGTATTTCACTGATGATCAGTGATGTTGGGCATTCTTTCATTTACAGTACTTGTTTGCCATTTGTATGTCTTCTTTTGAGAAATATCTACTTAGATATTTTGCCCATTTTTAAAAATTGGTTTATTGGGCTTTTTCCTACTGAGGTTTTTTATCTCCTTATATAGCCTGGTTGTTAATCCCTTCTTAGATGGGTAGTCCACAGATATTTTCTACCATTCTGTGGATTGTCTGTACACTTTGTTAATAGTTTCCCTTGCTGTAAAGAAGCCTTTTAGCTTGATGTAATCCCATTTGTTCATTTTTTATTTGATTCCTTGTGCTTTTGAGGTCTTATTAAAAAAATCGTTGCCCAAATCAATGTCCTGGTGTGCTTTACATTGTCTTTTTCTAGTAATTTCATAATTTCAGGCCTTAGATTAAGGTCTTTATTTGATTTTTGTATATGGTGAGAGATAGAGTTCTAATTTCATTCTTCTGGTTATAGACATCCAGTTTTCTCAGCACCATTTTTCAAAGAGACTATCCATTCCCTCGTGTGTTCTTGGCACCTTTGTTGAAAATAATTTGACTATAAATGTATTTACTTGTGGGTTCTTAATTCTGTTCCATTGATCTATGAGTCTGTTTTCATCCCAAACTATGCTGTTTGGTTCCTACAGCTTTGTGGGATAATTTGAAGTCCAGCTTTGTTCTTTTTGTTTAGGATGGCTTTGGCTACTCTGGGTCTTTGTGGTTCCATATTAACAAATTTAGAATTTTTCGGTCATTATTTCTTCAAGTCTTTTAAATGTTTATCCTCTTCAGGCACTCCACTACAAACATGATATTTCTTATTTCTCAAAGGCTATATGGCCCTGTTCATTGTTTTTTCTGCTCTTTTCCTCTGTAATTCTATCAGGATAATTTCTATTGTCCTGTCTTTGGTTTTATTACTATCTTAACTTGCAATTAGTTATCTGCATTTAAATTCTCTAACTATTGTATTTTTCAGTTCTTGGATTTCTACATAATCTTTTTTATTATTCCGTTCATATTTTACTTAAAATCATTGACTATTTTTATAATAGCTGTTTTAAAGTCATTGTCTGATAGTTCTATTCTCTCTGTAATTTCTGGATCTCTTTTTATGGACTGATTTTTCTCCCATTTATAGGTCATATTGTCTTGTTTCTTCATATGCTATTTTTACTGGATACTGGACAATATGTATAATACATTGCTGAGTGGCTAGAATTTGTTCTGTTCTTATAAAGCATTTTGAACTCTTTCTTCTAATGGGTATTAATTTATTCATAGCTCATCTTGATCTGTTGGGGCTTGTTTTTAGGCTCTGTTATGGTGGTTATAGGGAAGTCTTTACTATAGGACTAGCTTATGCATATTCCAAGGATGTGTCCTTTCTGGGTCTCTACCAAATGCCTATGTGTTCAATAAAAACACTCTACCACAGTAAGTTGAAACTTAAATATTTCACAGTAATGTGTACAGCCCCAACAGATTTTTAGTTTATTAGTTTTTTTTCTTTTCCAGGTAGTTGTTCTTCACTCAGTCTCTTGTAGTTGCACCGTATTCACACCCAGTTAGTATTTAGCCAAAGACTTAAGGGGACTCTGAGGTTTTTGCAGCTCTTTCTCTGGATAGCTCCTTCAATCTCAGAATCTACTCTGCAAATTATAGCTACTACAATTTCCCCAAACTCTGATCTCTGACAACTGAGCTCAGTGAGGCTCCTTTATCGTACTTCAGTTGCCTCTCCCTATATCAGTGTCTGACAAATATCACCAGGTAGAAAGGCAAGCTAATCTCAGGGCTTACTTTGTTTTCTTTCCCTCATATATTGCAGTCTAGTGCTAACTATTGTCTAATTTCTTAAAACAATTATTTCATACAGTTGATCAAGGGTTCTCGTTGTTTATATTAAAAGGTTAATTCCAATACCAGTTACTTCTCTATGGCCAGAAGCAGAAGTAGAATGTTACTTTTTAAAAGGATGTTATCTCAGAAAATGATTCTGTAGCATTTACTTTTATAAAAGATGGTTTAGGGTTTTCCCCATTAAGTTTCTATTAACATTTGGACTTTTATTTAGAGGCAGAGGGGAAGCCAATCTTCCTCCAACCCCTAGGCCATGGCCTGGTACTGGTCCATGGCCTGTTAGGAACCAGGCCGTAGAACAAGAGGTGAGCAGCAGGCAAGCAATCATTGCATACAAGCAAGGCATACAACCTGAGCTCTGTTTCCTGCAAGAACAGCAGCAGCATTCGATTCTCACAGGATTGAGAACCCTACTATGAACTGCACATGCAAGAAATCTACACTGTGTTCTCCTTATGGAAAAGAATTTTGAATGCCATTAAATTTTATGAAACATAATTGCAAGCTAAGGCCCCATTTTTTTCAGAATAGTAGAATAACAAGGCTAAAAAAGCTTCTGAAGATTTACAAAATGAAAATAGGAAACCAAAAACTTAAAATCCAACATTAGAAATTATATCACATAAATGAACTAAATATGGCTTATTAAAGAAAGATAATAAAAAGTGAATGAAAATCAGAAGTTAGTTAGGTTTTTTATAACTAGAAACTTTAACTATAAAAACATTAAAATATTGAAAGTAAACAAGATAAGTGGGGTTAGAACACGTAAATACTAACTTCAAAAAAGTTGACGTAGATGTATTAATATCACATAAATAATACTCTAAGTCAAGAAGCATCAACAAAGTATCACATAATAATTAAAGGAACAATACAACAATCCTAAAATTAAATAAAACCAATAACATAAACCAAAGCTGACAAAGAAAAATAAGACATAGCCATATGATTAAGATTTTAGCACAGCTGTCTCAATAGAATAAGAGAAAAATCAACAGAGTACAGAATATTTAAATAGTAAGATTAACTTACATTAACTAATTCACATATGTCAAAAACTACACTCAACAATTACAAAATACACATTCTGTTCAAGTGCACATAGAAAATGACTCACATAGATCACATGTTGAAGTCTAAACAAACTTTAAAGAAAACAATAGAGGGTATGGTCTTTTATCACAATGAAATCAAGACAGAAATATGTAATAGAAATATAACTAGAAAATCCCTCAACTGATTAGGATTTAAGCAACGCATTAAAACAATCTATGGTACAAAAATAAACACAATGAAAATTAGAAAATATTTCAAAATGAGTTATGAAAATCTGACATCTCAAAATTTTATGTCTGCCAATGCAGTTATTAGAACTTTAAATTAATATATTACAAAAGCAGAAAGGTTGAAATGAATTACCTAAGCTCCATCTTAAAAGCTGGAAAAAAATAAACATCTGAAAATCAACAAGTAAGGAAATATCAGAGAGTATCAGTGAAATAGAAACTACAGTCTCACAGAGCAAAATCAGCAAAACCAAAAGATGCTTTCTTGAAAAAATTAATATACTTAATAAGCTTTTAGGAATATTGATCAAGTAATAAAGAGCAAAAACACATTATTTATGTCAATAATGAAAAAGGAAACATTATTCCATATATATGTATTCTTATAGACATTGATAAAGAGAATAGTATGAGGAACATTATATTAAGAAATTTGAAACTTTAAATAAAACAGAAAACTTCCTGCAAAATGTATATATCAAAATAGAAAACAGAAATAGTGCTAAAGATATTAGATCTATAATGTAAAGCTTTCCCACAGAGATAACTCTAGGTCCTGATTGCTACACTGGTGAATCGTTCCAAACATTCATGGAGGAAATAATACCAATATAGTACAAACTCTTAGAAGAAAAGGGGAAACATTGTCCAACTCATGTTAGGAGACCAGCCAAATCTCGACAAGGACATTATGAGAAAAACTAAATTACAGAATCTCCATCATAAACATAGATGAAAAAATGTTCAACAAAATATTAGCAAATATAATCTAACAACATATAATAGGACAAGAGGGTTTATTCCAGGAATGCAAAGTTACTTGAAGATTCAAACACAAATCAATGTATCATAATAAACATAAAAAATCATATAATTGTGCAAATAAAACACTTTATAACATTCAATATTTATTCATAATTTTTTTAAAAAAGACCTCTCAGTAATCTAAGACTAGGAGAATGCTTTCAAAAAAACATCATTATTAATGGTAAAACAATGAATGTTTTCCTTGAATTCAGGAACAAAACAAAAATGTCTACTATCACTCCTCTATGCAATATTATCCTGGTGATCGTAGAGAAATAAGACAACACAAAAAGATCAGATAGTAGACTTCCTGTTTCCAGTGCAGCATATAAGGAACTTAGCTGTCTTCACTTGATCTTAACAAGTAAAAAGCTGAATAAACTGAAAAGTCAACAGCTCTTCTTAGATTCAACAGAGAAGTGAGGTCACACAACAAATTGCTGCCCTCCAGATTCAAGAGAAAGGCAAAAACAGAGAATCACAGCTTACCAGACAGAAACCCAGAACAGAAACTTCTACAGAAACCAGTGTGAAGTAGGAACACTGGAACTGTAATTGACAAACTACTGGTTGTGCACGGTGCACAACTCTCAGAGTTAAGAACTTCAAGGATACCCAGTCAAAAGGGGATGGCCACACTTTGGGGAGTTTTACCTCCAGAAGTTCTATTATAGAACATCAGAGAAAAATCCCCATGTATTTCCAGCAGCAGGAGAAGAATAGAAAGCATTTTAAATATACCAGAACATTCTGTTCTTTTTAATAAGTCCTGCACTCAGGAAAAACTATTTTTCCAGAGTGTAACCTGCTGTTTTATCAGTCTAACCTACCTAGGGTAAGGGAAATATCCAACTCCAACTCCTTCTAGCTTTCTAATTGGGAGAAGAAAAATACCTACTCCAGCTCACTCCAGCCATGCTCTGCCATCTAAGGGGGGAAAGTATTGAGAAGTAATGGTGAAGTTCACAGTCTGGAGACACAGGCTCACCAAAAACCTGAGATGTAATCATAGAACTACGGAATTCTTCCCCCCACCCCCCAACACCTTACCACTACATGACTAAAATCCTATTTATTACAGTTCCTTTTACCCAGTACATCATGTTTGCCTTTCAACAAAAAATTATAAGACATATCAAAAGGCAAAAAAAAAAAAGGTTAAAGAAACTGAACAGCATCAGAACCAGAGTCAAATATAGCAGTCCCATGAGAAATGTTTAGAAATTTTTGAAACACATAACTAATATGGCTAAGCATTTTAGTAGAAAAAGTAGAGAGTATGCAGAAACAGGTGGACAATGTCTGCAGAAAGACATAAATCTAAGAAATAATCAAAAATAAAGGCTAGAGATTAAAAACACTGTAACAAAAATGAAGAATGCCTTTGCTGGGCTCACTAGTGACTAAAAAAAGAATTTGTGAGCTTGAGGTTTTATCAACAGAAATCTCCAAAAGAAAATAAGACTGAAAAAAATAAAATTTAAAAACACAGAATATCCAATAACTGTGGAACAACTACAAATGGTATAACATATCTATAATGGAAATACCAGAAGGAAAAGAAAAAAAGAAAGGAAAATAAATGACATTTGAATCAACAATTCCTGAGAATTTTCTCAAATTAATGTCAGACACCAAACCACACAGATCCAGGAAGCACAAAGAACACTAAGTATGATAAATGTACAAAAAAATACACCTAGGCACATCATATTGAAACCTCAGAAAATAAAAAATAAAGGAAAAACCTTGAAAGAAGTCCAGGGTCTGGGGAGTGGGTGGGAAACACTTAACCTATGGAGGAGCAAAGAAAAGAATTATATCTAACTTCTCAGAAACCATGCAAGCAAAAATGTGGAATGAAATATTTTAAAGTGATGAGAACAACAACAACAACAACAACAAACACTTAGCATATTGTACATGTAAAATTATCCTTCAAAAGTAAAGTAGAAATGAAGACTTCCTCAGACAAATAAAAACTGAGGAAATATGTTGCCAGGAGATGTTTAAGTTTTTCAGAGAGAATGAAAATTATGTAGTTTAGAAACTCAGATGTATATACAAAAAGAAAGAGCATTAATAAAAGATAAGAAAGACCTATTTTCTTATTCTTAATTGATCTAGAGATAAGTTTGCTCAAAATAATAGCAAAAAATATACTTGATTATATAGACATATATTACACTCATATATAACATACATGTATAGTTATACATAAGAATGTCATTTTTCATGTGTATATGCTTATGCATATGTGAAGGAATGACAGCAATAATACAAGGGATGGGATAGAGAAATTCAGAATATTTTGTTATTATAAGGTACCTGCACACCTTGTGATGCAGTATAGTTATTTAAAAGTGGACTTAGATTAATTGTAAATGAATATTGTAGACTCTAGGCCAACCACTTAAGAGAAGTATAACTGATATGTTAAGAGAAAATGGAGTAATATAAAATACTCAATTAAAACCACAAAAGGAATAAAAAAGCATGGAAAGCAAAAATAAAAACAAGGACAAATAGAAAACAGTACCAAACAGAGGTAGATATTAATCCAATTATACCAATAATCATAAATTTCAGGGTCTAAATATACCAATTAAAATGAGATTGTCAGAGTAGGTCAAAAATAAGACCCAACTACATGTTATCTAAAAGAAACCACTTTATATATAAAGATACATATAGGTTAAAATAAAAGAGATGGAGAAAGATACACCATGCTAACATATCAAAATAAGTGAAAGTAGCTATAGTAGTAAGACAAAGCAGACTTTAGAGCAAGGACAGTTATTGGGAATAAAGAGGAGTATTAAACAATGTTAAAGGGGTCATTACTCCCAAAAACATAAGAATCCTTACTGTGTATATACCTAATAACAGAACATAAAAATATATGAGGCAAAAACTACCAGGAGAAATAGATGAATTCACTATTATACCTGAAGATTTTAACACCCCTCTATGATAAGTGGACAAGTTCAGCAGGCAGAAAATCAGTAAGAACATCATTGAATTGAACAACACCATCAATCAACTAGATATAATTGAGATCTACAGATTACTTCATCCATGAACAGCAGTTTACACATTCTTCTCAAACTCACATGGAACAGTCAACAAAACAGACCACATTCTGGGCTATAAAACACAACTTAACTAGTATAAAACAACTGAAATCATATAATATCTGCTCTCAAACCACAATGATTTTAAACTAGAAATCAGTAACAGAAAGATAGCTGGAAAACCCAAAATACATGAAGGTTAGACAACACACTTTTAAATACCACATGTGTTAATGAAGAATCTCAAGAGAAATTTTAAAATATTTTGTAATAAATAAAAATACAACTTATCAAACTGTGTGGGATGCAGTGAAAGCAGTGCTGAGAGGGAAACATATAGCATCAATCTAAAAGCAATAGGCTAAGCCTCCACTTTAGAAAACAAGAAAAAGAAGAGCAAATTGAGTACAAAGTAAGAGAAGAAAAGAAATAATGAAAACTAGACCTGAAGTCAACAAAACTAAAAACAGGAAATCAATAAGGAAAACCAGTAAGACCAAAAGCTAGTTTTTGGAAAGACTAATAAAATAGATAAGCTTCTAGCCAGACTAAAGGAAAAAAAAAAAGAGAAGACACAAATTGGTAATATCAGAAATGAGGGAGGGGAGATCATTACAGCTCCCATGGACAATAAAAGGATAATAAAGGAAATGTCTTTAACAACTCCATAGCCACAAATTTGAAAACCTAGATGAAATGAACTAATTCCGAGAGATATCCAAGATGGCTGATCACTAGCAGCTCGGATTGTAGCTCCCAGTGAAAGCACAAAGAACGAGAGGACGCCACACCTTCACATGAATTCTTGTTGCTCAAGCACCAGGAGATTCCCAGCGGAGGAGACCCATGGGTCACCAGCGCGACTCTTGTGACCGGCGAGGCGGTTTTGCCGTTGCCTCAGAGCGTCGGTTCTTGGTGCAGAGTCAGAAAAGCACCATCAATCTTAATGCTGCTAATTTAGTCGGCGCAGTGGGTTGCTCAGATTTCGGCGCTGAGAATCAATAAGTTGGATGTCCACTCAGAAACCCAATTACAAAGACAGTAATTATAAAGACAACAGACGGATAAATCTACAACGAAGGGAAGAAAACAGCCAAAAAAGGCTGAGAATACCCAAGATCAGAACACCTCTCCCTCAGCAGGGGATCACAGTTCCTCATCAGCAACGAAACAAGGCTTGATGGAGAACGACTGTGTTCCAATTACAGAAGCAGGCTTCAAAATGTGGATAATGAGAAACTTCTGTGAATTAAAAGAACTTGTTCTAACCCAATCCAAAGAAACAAAGCACTTTGAAAAAAGGTTTGACGAAATGTTAATAAGAATACACAATTTAGAGAGGAAAATAAGTGAATTGATGGAGCTGAAAAACACAATACGAGAACTACGTGAAGTATGCACGAGTTTTAAAAGCCGAATTGATCAAGCAGAAGAAAGGATATCAGAGGTCGAAGACCAACTCAATGAAATAAAACAAGAAGACAAGATTAAAGAAAAAAGGATAAAAAGGAACGAGCAAAGTCTCCAAGAAATATGGGACTATGTGAAAAGACCTAATCTACGCTTGATAGGTGTACCTGAATGTGATGAAGAGAATGAATCCAAGCTGGAAAATACACTTCAGGATATTATTCAGGAAAATTTTCCCAACCTAGTAAGGCAGGATAATATTCAACTCCAGGTAATACAGAGAACACCACAGAGATATTCCTCAAGAAGAGCAACTCCAAGGCACATAATCGTCAGATTCACCAGGGTTGAAATGAAGGAGAAAATACTAAGGGCAGCCAGAGAGAAAGGTCAGGTTACCCACAAGGGGAAGCCTATCAGATTTACAGCAGATCTCTCAGCAGAAACCCTACCAGCCAGAAGAGAGTGGGGACCAATATTTAACATCCTTAAAGAAAAGAACTTTCAACCAAGAATTTCACATCCAGCCAAACTAAGCTTCATAAGTGAAGGAAAAATAAAGTTTTTTTGTGAACAAGCAAGCACTCAGAGATTTCATCACCACCAGGCCTGCTTTACAAGAGCTTCTGAAATAACCACTACACATAGAAAGGAACAAACAGTATCAGCCTTTCTAAAAACTACCAAAAAGTAAAGAGCATCAATATAATGAAGAAAAAACTAAAATCCATCAGTATGCTGCATCCAGACCCATCTCACATTCAAGGATACACAAAGACTCAAAACAAGGGATGGAGAAAGATTTACCAACCAGAGAGCTAAAATAAGTAAATAAAAAGCAGAAGTTACAATTTTTGCCTCTGATAAAATAGTAGTTAAAGCAACAAAGATCAAAAGCAGCAAAGAAGGACATTCTATAATGATAAAAAGATCAATGCAACAACAAGAAGAGCTAAAGATCCTAAATATATATGCACCCAGGAATACCCAGACATACAAGACTAATAAAGAGACTTAGACTCCCACACAATAAGAGTGGGAGACTTCAACATTAATATTAGACAGATCAATGAGACAGAAAATTAACAATGATATCCAGGACTTGAACTCAGATCTGGAACAAGTAAACGTAATTAACATTTATAGAACTTTCCACTTTAAATACACAAAATATACACTCTTATCAGTACCACGTCATATCAACTTAGAAGTTTAAATGAAATGTTGGTTGGCTCCTTGTTTGTTATTCTCTTCTCTCATTATCTTTTATGTCTCCATTATTAAGGACAATTATAGGTATACCCATATTTAGACTGCATTCTAGCCCGGGCAATAAAGCAATACCCCCATTCTCTCTCCCTCTTCCTCTTTCTCTTTCTTCCTCTTCTTTATTCTTTTTCTAATTATTCTTTTTTTCTTTCTCAAAAAAAAAAAAAAAGAAATGAACTAATTCCTTGAAAGACACAATTTGCCATAATTCACACAAAAGACATAATCAGCCAAAACTCATACTGAAAGTCCTTTATCTATTAAAAAAAATTAAATCAATAGTAACCTTCCAAAACAGAAACACCAGGCCCAGATTTAAGGCATAAATGATGCCAATTCTCTATCATTCCTTTCAGAAGATAGTAGAGATAATATTTCCTAACTCATAAGGCCAGAATTATCCTAGTATCAAAACTAGACAGAATTATTCTAATATCAAAACTAGAGAAAGGCCAGAATTATCCTAAAATCAAAACTAAACAAAGATGTTATATATCCTAATATCAAAACTAGACAAAGGCCAGAATTATCCTAATATCAAAACTAGACAAAGATGTTATAAGAAAATAAAAACTATATACTAATAACTGTCATGAACACAAATGCAAAAATCCTCAAGAAAATATTAGCTAACTGAATCAAATAATGTGTTAAAAGAATTATATATCACAATCAAGTGGGATTTATCCCAGTTATACAATATCTGTTCACCATTCAAAAATCAATTAATGGAATACATTATACATTAACAGGCTAATGAAGAAAAATCATATGATCATATTGATACAGAAAAACATTGACAAAATTCAATACTCATTCATGATTAAAAAAAAAACTCTCAGTAAGCTAGGAATAGAGGGAAAATTCTCAACTTGGTAAATAACATTCTATAAAAAGCATTGAGCTAACATCACACTTAATGGCGAGAAACTCAAAGCTTTCCTAGCAAAATTAGAAACACGGGGAGGATGTCCCCTCCCACCACTGTTTTTCAATATCATACTGGAAGTCCTAGCTAATGTAGTTTTTAAAAACAAAATAAAGAGTATACAGATTGGGATGAAAAAATAAAACTGTCTTTGGTCACAGATGACATGATTATCTGTGAAGAAAATAACAACATACCCACAACCATCTGATCTTCGACAAACCTGACAAAAACAAGCAATGGGGAAAGGACTCCCTGTTTAATAAATGGTGTTGGGAAAACTGGCTAGCCATGTGCAGAAAGCAGAAACAGGACCCCTTCCTGATACCTTACACCAAAATTAACTCCAGATGGATTAAAGACTTAAACATCAGACCTAACACCATAAAAACCTTAGAAGAAAATCTAGGGAAAACCATTCAGGACATAGGTGTAGGCAAGGACTTCATGACCAAAACGCCAAAAGCAATGGCAACAAAAGCCAATATAGACAAATGGGACCTAATCAAACTCCACAGCTTCTGCACGGCAAAAGAAACAGTCAGTAGAGTGAATCGGCAACCAACAGAATGGGAAAAAATTTTTGCAGTCTACCCATCTGACAAGGGGCTGATATCCAGAATTTACAAAGAACTAAAGCAGATCTACAAGAAAAAAACAAACAAGCCCATTCAAAAATGGGCAAAGGATATGAACAGATACTTTACAAAAGAAGACATACAGGAGGCCAACAAACATATGAAAAAATGCTCATCATCACTGGTCATCAGAGAAATGCAAATCAAAACCACATTGAGATACCATCTTACACCAGTTAGAATGGCGATCATTAAAAAATCGGGAAACAACAGATGCTGGAGAGGATGTGGAGAAATAGGAACACTTTTACACTGTTGGTGGGAATGTAAATTAATTCAACCATTGTGGAAGACAGTGTGGCGATTCCTCAAGGACCTAAAAATAGAAATCCCATTTGACCCAGCAATCCCATTACTGGGTATATATCCAAAGGATTATAAATCATTCTACTACAAGGACACGTGCACACGAATGTTCATTGCAGCACTGTTTACAATAGCAAAGACCTGGAACCAACCCAAATGCCCAACGATGATAGACTGGATAGGGAAAATGTGGTACATATACACCATGGAATATTATGCAGCCATCAAAAACGATGAGTTCACGTCCTTTGTAGGGACATGGATGAACCTGGAAACCATCATTCTCAGCAAACTGACACAAGAGCAGAAAATCAAACACTGTATATTCTCGCTCATAGGCGGGTGTTGAACAATGAGAACACATGGACACAGGGAGGAGAGCACTACACACTGGGGTCCGTTGGGGGGAAATGGGGGAGGGGCGGGGGGGTGAGGAGGTGGGAAGAGATAGCATGGGGAGAAATGACAGATACAGGTGAGGGGACGGAAGGCAGCAAAGCACACTGCCATGTGTGTACCTATGCAACAATCTTGCATGTTCATCACATGTACCCCAAAACCTAAAATGCAATAAAAATAAATAAATAAATATATATAAAAAAAAGAAAGAACTGACAAAAGCTTCTGAAACCAATTAGTAATTATGGCAAGGTTGCAAAATACAAGGCTAATATGCAAAAGTCAACCACTTTCCTATTTATCAGCAAAGTCCAAGTGGAATTTGAAATGAAAAACACACTTCCATTCATATTAGCACCCCAAGAAATAAAACATTTAGATACACACTTAACAAAATATGCACAAAATTTATATGAGGAAAACTATAAAACCATGATAAAAGTTATTAAAGAAGAAATAAATAAATTAGAGATATTCCATGTTTATGGATTGAAAGACTCAATATTGTCAAGATGCCCATTCTTCCCCATTTGATCTATAGATTCAGTGCAGTCCCAATCAAAATCGCAGAAAATTGTTTTGAGGATATCAACAAAGTGTAAAGTTTATACGAAGAGGTAAAAGACACAGAATAGCCAACTTACTAATGAAGAAGAACAACAAAGTCAGAAAACTGACACTATCCAACTTGAAAACTTAATATAAAGCTACAATAATCAGGACTGTGTGGTACTGGTAAAAGAAAAAAAAAATCAATGAATGTAATAGAACAGAGAGCTCACAAACAGACCCACCTAAATATGGTCAACTGATTTTTGACATAAAGCAAAGGCAATCTAAAGGAGAAAAGATAATCTTTTCAACAAATGATGCTGAAATACCTGGACATTTACATGCAAAAGGAGTCTAGACACATACCTTATACTCTTCACAAAAGTTAACACACAATTGATCATAGACCTAAATGTAAAACACAAAACTATAAAATTTCTAGAGATAACAGGAGAAAACTGAGATGATCTTGAGTATAGCAATAACTTTTTAGACAGAATACCAAAGGCACAATCCATTAAAGAAATAATTGATAAGCAATACTTTATTACAATTAAAAACTACCACTTTGTAAAAGACACTGTCAAGAGAATGAGAAAATATGCCACAGTCTGGGAAAAATATTTGCAAAAGACATATCTGATAAAGGAATGTCACCTGAAATATACAAAGAACTCTTAAAACACAACAATAAGAAAACAATCCAATTAAAAATGGCAAAAGACCTGAACAGACACCCCCAAAGAAGATACACAGATGCAAGTAAGCATATCAAAAGATGTCTAATATCATATATTATTAGGGAATTGCAAATTAAAAGAACAATGAGATATCACTACATACCTATTACAAAAAACAAAATTGAAAATACTGATAATACCAAATGCTAGTGAGGATATGGAACCTCAGGAACACTCATTCACTGTTCATGGAAATGCAAAATAGCACAGCCACTTTGGAGGACACTTTGGCAGTTTCTTATAAAATTAACATTCTCTAATTATACAATCTAGTGATCATGTTCTTTGGTTCTTCCCAAATAAAAACTTATGTCCACACAAAAACCTGAACACCAATGTTTATAGCAGCTTTATTTATAATTGCCCAAACTTGGAAAGAACCAAGATGTCTTTCAGCAGGTAAGTGTATAAAGGTGTCTTTCAGCAGGTGAGTGGTACATCCAGTCACTGAAACATTATTCTACACTGAAAATAAATGAGCTATCAAGCTATGAAAAGACAAGAAAGAATCTTAAATGCATTTAAGTGAAAAAAAAATCTGATAAAGCTATTATACATACTGTAACATCCCAACTATCTGGCATTCTAGAAAAAGTAAAACAATGACGAACGTAAAAAGATTAATGGTTGCCAGGGATTGAGGGAAGGGAAGGATGAATACACAGAGTACAGAGGATTCTTTTTTACGGTAATGAAACTATTCTGTATGATCCTGCAATACTACAATGGTGGATAGATGTCATTATACATTTGTCAAAACCTATAGAATGTATAACATCAATAGTGTACCATAATACAAACTATAGGCTCTGGGTGATAATGATGTCAACATAAGTTTATCTGTTATGACAAATCTACCACTATGTTATGAGATGTTGATATTAGGGGAGACTGAGAGCAAGGGACACGCAATATATATACACACACGCAAACACATACACATGCATATATATCAAAACTCTCTGTACTTTCCACTCAATTTTTTTGTGAACCTAAAACTGCTATTAAAAGTTGTTTATTAATTTTAAAAGGCATGTAAAGGAGAAAAGAAATAAAATTCACCATTCACAAACAACTTGGTTGTATATGTAAAAATAAATTTAAAGCCTAAAATAAACTATTAGAATTAAGAAATATATTTAGCAAGATCATCGGATATGAAGCTAATATAAAAATATATTTATTTCATGTATTTGCAAAAATATATAAATAAATTAAAAAGACAAATCTACAAAATGTACAAGATGTTTACACACATACATTAAAACCCTACAAAATATTACTTAAATAATTTTCTAAAATCCTAAATAGATGGATATATTCTGCTCATACATTGGAAGTCATAACATTTTTAAGATATAAATTCTCCCCAAATTGATATATAAATCCATTGCAATTCCAATTAAAATCACAGGAAGGTTTTTTTTTAATTGACAAGTATATCTAAAATGTATATGCAAACATAAAGGACCATGATGAGTAAAGAAAATGTTGAATAAGAACAAAATTAAAAGAGCGGACTACCTTATAAATTAATTGTGAAGCTAGAGTTGGTAAATAGCTTGCATTGATAAAATGATAACCAATGGACATAGAACAAAATAGAACAAACTAATATGTGCAACAAGATTTAAACTCAAAGACATTATGTTGAAAGAAAAAAGTCAAACACACAAAAATGTATACTTTATAGTTCTATTTATATGAAGTTCAAGAACAAACAAAATTAATCTATGGTGATAAGAGTGAGAATAGTGATTATCTTCCAGGGGTTATGATTGGGAGGGAGGATCAGGGAGTCTTCTTGGATACTAGAAATATTTAATATCTTGCTATGGATGGTGATTATACATATAAAAATATGGTGGAATAAAAACACATATAAAAATGTAGTGAAAGATACACTTCAGATTGCATATTTCATCACATGCAAGTTAATCTTCAATGTCCCAAATTTTAAAATAATTACTATTCTTTATTCACACAAATCAAGTAATATATATATATAATATTGTGAAAAATGAAAATAAATGCTATTTTGTAAAGTTACTTCCCCACTTGTTAAGGTGAAATGTTTAACCTAGCAGGCCTCCAGAGACTACTTCAGAAATCAACACATCTATTGCCCAGGCCAAAAGAAATAATCTGACATTTGGCTATGGACAAGCCATGCTCCTCAGAATAGGAACAAAACTGAAATTGTAATATCTCAAGGTGTGTCTAAAAAATGTATGTATTTTTGTCTTGGTTCAAAAAAAGGGCCACGCTGTCTACTGCTCTAGCTGGAAGTAAAGCGACACTTTCTTTGTGACCATTATCATCTGAAGACAAGTAGCTGGAGAATTAGGAATGGAGCATCTAGGAAAGGTACAGTTTCTCCAACTTTTAATTTCAAATCATCCAAACATTAGAATAAAACCAAAAATCTTTCAACCCATCCACCCTACCGAGAAATTCTTCTGGAGTACACTCTGAACCCTAAAGTTTTGTGTAGTTTTTCTTAATAATAGAAGACTTATTATTATTAGAAAAAAAATGACCTACAAATGAGATAGCTTATAAATTCAATGCAGTCTGAGTCAGATCATTAGGCTTTAAAAGAATCATTTCTGTCAGAGTTGAGGTGGTAAATTAAGTAATCAACAGAATCTTGAAAACTTCTATCTGTACACAAATTTTATATCAATTTTAACCTGTATTCATTTTGAACATTTACATTTTAAGTGAAAAGAGAATAAAAGCTAAAAGTATGCTATTGAAAAGGAAAAATGTTGTAGCCACCAAAAACAAGATTGAAATCCAAATATATTCCTTTTTCTTATTATTTTGAGGGGAAACAGGAAAAATGAAAACAAATTCTCAACTAAGTATTGTTCTGCAAAAATTTCAAACACTGAACAGTTCTTTTGATTACATAAAGCACAAAAGTTCTTTCAACAGCTCCCTAAACTGCTTGATGATGAACTTGATGTTCTTTTTAATCCTCTGTTCAAATTTGACACCTGTTAATAGCATCAAAGAGAATCCACCTATAAACTAAATTGGAGACTGATAATGTTATGCATCTATGAATTCTGGCTGTATATGAGCATTAAATATGGGAACATAACAATTCGTTACCACTAAATGGCAAGTCAAGCACATCAACAATGTAGTCCTGAAAATTAGTCAGTTCTTAATATACAATGAGTGCATACATTTATTGGTCTGAATGAATATAGGAAAAGATAGTAAAATATGTAAATATAGACCAGATACTGAACTAAAGTGAGGAAGAAAATCACTATGGAGATAGGCAGAAACATTTCTTAGGAAGCTGAGATGTGATATTGCTGAACGACAAAAACAGTGAAGCCAGTATAAAAGTGTGCTCTTTAAAAGAGACAAAGTCTCAGAGTGCAAGTTCTGTAAATCATTAGCTATAACCACAAACCAAAGTGTAATATTTAAAGAACAGAGCTGCATACCACACCAATAAACTGTCACAAGGGTGATAGTATCTGTAGCTGCGCTATCCTTAGAGAGTGTATTTGCCAGGTAACATAGTGCTTTTTACACATGAAATTATGTTTTCCATACGGATGCTTGAAATATATAGGCATTGGTTCTACTGCAATAAATGTCTCTGTGACTCACCAAAGGAATAAAACCTGTGGTAACATCTTGTGGTCAGATCAATGATGCATTTAGATCAAAGTGCAGAGAAGAATTCTTAGGTCTTTCCTGAGTTTGATGTAAGAATCTTAAATGTCAAAATAGTTAGTGGCTGAGAAATAATTTTCCATGGCTTATGTGACAGTTCCATACCTAAAAAATCTACCATTTCAATTAGTTGCTAACTCTTTACTTAATATCTACTCTATTTTCAAACATCACAAAACTATTGCCAATTATCCACTGGTAGGTGATTTTTCTCCCTCAATTCACCTGTCTTTGTCTTTGTAAGATGCTCTCAAAATCCAAAACTTAAACATTTGCAGGTAAAGTAGGCATTTTAATAATTAGAGAGTTTATGTCAAGTGGTTTTTATCAAGATAACAGTAATAAAAATATTAATAATAATCATGATGGTGATGAGCTCTAAACATAAAAGAGACTCTAACAAGAGTTGAAATTGCTTAAGAACAATAGCCTTTATTTCATCCTAATTTAGAGTTTTCCAAAGAACCCTAAAGTTCTCCTAGATGCAACTTACTCTATATCACAATACTAAGTCCTAAATCACTCCCATTGCATTCCTAACCAAAACAAAATTTCCAGGAGTAATTATATGAAGCTTATTATAGTTTCAATTTTTACTATAGAAAGGGAAAGCATTCTATGCTTTCTATTACAAACTTTTGCGAGGAACTATTGTAATATTGAATAGAATCCTTGATACACTTTCAAGAAAGCTAATCATCAGATATGGAAGAAGGGATAATCCATAGTACCTGGGAGTTTATATATTTGTTTCCTCAAAGTCTCCAAATTAACAGTGACCGGGCCCTTTCCAATTCCAGTAATTGTAGAATATCAGAACAGAATTCCAGGTCTAAGTAACATAACTCATGGCAGAAAAGTAAGTTTGGGGGTGTTCATCAGGAAAGGTATTTTGAAGATAAAAACTCATGGTCAAAATTTATATCTTTTTCTTTTTACTTCAAACATACCAAAAATGCAAAAATAGTACAAAAATTTCTTACAGATTCTTCATCCAAAGTCCTCAAATTTTAACAGTTCATGCTCATATTATCATTTATATTCTCTAACTCTCCTTCTCTCTACAGTTCAATATTTTTAGTACTTTATTCTATGTTCTTAAAATACATAGTAAAAGTACTGGTCAATGTTATTTAGGTAGTTCCACCCACCATCCTATACACTCTTAGTATAGTTATATCATCTGAAATACAGTTAAATCCCTTTATCTCTGTGTGTATTCATTTGAGTTCTTCATGTTTGCTTGTTTGTATCTTTAGTATGAGAAAGAGTGATATGGTTCTGAAATACACAAATATATAAAAAGTCATCATTCAATTACTAATCCTTATCCCATCTGTTCTACCCTACTCACACCAACCACAGCTTTTCTTCCATTTGTACCCATCATCTCTAAGTAACCAATCTCAATAGTTTCTAATTTACCCTTTCTCTGTTTCTTTCTGCACAAATGAATAGATATGTGTATGTTATATCATTCCCCTTCCTCCTACACAAAAGAAGGCATTCTATAAACACTCTTTTATTTTATTTATTTATTTATTTATTTATTTATTTATTTATGAGACAGAGTTTTGCTCTTGTTGCCCAGGCTGGAGTGCAATGGCATGAACTGGGCTCACCACAACCTCTGCCTCCCAAGTTCAAGCAATTCTCCTGCCTCAGTCTCCCAAGTAGCTGGGATTACAGGTGTGTGCCACCATGCCAGGCTAATTTTGTATTTTTAGTAGAGACAGGGTTTCTCCATGTTGATCAAGCTGGTCTTGAATTCCCGACCTCAGGTGATCTGCCCACCTTGGTCTCCCAAAGTACTGGGATTACAGGCATGAGCCACCCTGCCTGGCCTTGTAAACATTCTTTTAAATTTATATTAAAACATGGGAAATCACTTCATATAGATTACAGATAGTTACTTCAGTCATTTTTTATAGCTACATAGTATTCCATTGTGGGACTGCAGAACAATTTATTTAATCACTCCTCTATATGTACATGTAGGTTGTTTGCAATAACAAATAATGGGACAACAAATAGCTTTTTGTATATGTATTCTCATATCATTGAAGGTATATTTTCAGGGTAAATTCCCATAAGGGGACTGGTGGATCAAAAGAAAGTACATATGTTGTTTTGACAGATGCTGTGAAATTTGTTTCTGAAAGAGGTACGATAACTTGCCTTCCCCCCCAAATTAGAATACCTGTTTCTTCACAGCCTTGATGTAAGAATGTGTTTTACATTTTTAATTTTCAACAATTCAGTGGGTTAGAATTGTCATCTCAATATAGTTTTAATTTGCATTACCCACTTCTAGCCAAGAAGGAGGCTGAATTTACCCTCCTGCCACAAAAAAAAAAAAAAAAAAAAAAAAAAAAAAAAAAAGCTTAAAAATATTTTAAGAAATAGGGTTTCAAGATTGCTCATCAGGCACCAAAGAACAGTGTCCCTTGAGAGAGAGTAAACAAATGAGCGAGCTCTACCACTGTCCCTACTTACTGCCTAGAGAGAGTTTCCAGGCCACAGGCTGGAAGAACTCAGGTAAAGCCTATTTTCAGTCAAGAGAGAGAACTAAAAGTTCAAAAAGACTTAGGTGGCTAGAAATTACATGGCACAGTACTGAAGAATGAGAAGCTGCAGACAAAGAAACCCAGAGATCTGCAGAGGGATCCCTTGAGTGTTCTACTTAGTATGACTGCCACATACATGTGAGAAAACTACATGAAGCCAGCAAAAGAATTACGTAAAAGGATTATAGAGAACCATCCCAGCAGCTCATAAAAGCCTGGGAATAGTCCGAGCTTCACTAGCCAATGTCAAAAGAGTCATGATTCATGGTGCATCACATAGAGAATTCAGAAGGGCTTTTAGAAGCCTCAGTTGTGGGATACAACTAGCATTAGACTAGATAAATCCTGCCTTAATCTGCTTGCCAAACTTAAAAACAATACCCTAATGGTTCAAACTGTTTCCAAGAAACTTAAAGCATCCCAGGACAAAGCCTAAGAATATTTATAGAAATATCCAACATGGTAAAATTCACTATGTCTAGTATTCAATTTTTTAAAAATCAGGTGTGCAGAGAAGCAGAAAAATATGACCCTAACAAAGAGAAATATCAATCAACTGAAACTGAACTAAAGATGACAGAGACATTAAAATTAACAAAGACATTAAAAGAGTTATTATAACTATATTTTACATATGTGTTAAGCTAGTAGAAAGATTTAAAAGGTTAAATTAAGATATGAAATACATGTTTAAATTAAGATATGAAATACATGTAAACAAAAAAATATTTTAATCAAATGTCTAGAGCTAAAAATTAAAATGTCTAAAACAAAAAACATTTAAAAAATCCAATTAAATATTGCAGAAAAACATAGTAATTTTGTTCACAGAGCAATAGAAACTATCTAAAATAAAATGCAGACAGAAGAGGTAGAAAAAAATGAACAGAGCCTAAGCAAGCTGTGAGACAACATCAAGTGGCCTAACGTGCAAAACTAGAGTTGACAAATATAAGGAGAGAGGAAGAAAAATATATTGAAAATATAATATCTGAAATTTCTTCAGATTTGGTGAAAACTATAAATCTTTAGATTCAAACCAAGCACAAGAAATATGAAGAAAACTACACTAAGGCATGTCATAATTAAATTGCTTTAAACCAGTGAATTAAAGAGAAAATTCTGAAAAGTAACCCCCTAAAAAGGCATATTATTGTAAAAGAATTAAGAAAAGAATTAAGAAACCAATGTAGAAGAATTAAGAAACCAATGCCAGCTGGAAGACAATTGTGAAAAAAGAATTAAGAAACCAATGTAGAAGAATTAAGAAACCAATGCCCGCTGGAAGACAATTGTGCAACATTTTTAAGTACTAACATATAAATAAAACTATCTAGAATTCTATATCCAGCAAAAATATCTTTCAAACAAAAATATGAAATAAAAAATTTTAGACATATGAAAACAGACCTCATCACCAGCAGATCTGGATTGTATGAAATATTAAAGGAAATCCACCAAGCAGAGAAAAAATTATATTGGAGGGTATCTGTATCTACAAAAAGAAATGTTAACAGAAATAACAATAACATGCATGTATATTTAATTTTTTTATTTTTATTTAAATATTACTTAAAGATAATTTTCCATTTACAGTAAAAAGAATATTGATGTATTTTAAGATTTATAAGATAAGTAGAACCCAGATGTATAACAATCATAAGAAAATCTGGAAGAGAAATTGAAGTATACTGTTGTAAGGTTATTGTACTATAGTGTAAATAGTATGACCATCTCTTGAAGGTGGACTATAATTAAGTTGAAGGTGTATACAATCAAACTCCAAGGTAAATCACTAAAATAAGGCAGCAGCAAATCACAGCTAATAAGCCAGCAAAAAATATACATAAGATTATTTTAAAAATCAAAACAGAGAAAAATAGCAAACAGTAGTTGTGCACATAAAAAACATGAGCAAAATGATAGACTTAAACACAACCATATCAAAACTCACATAGATAATTCCAATTAATTATAGAGGATAGTGCCTTCAATAGATGTCACTGGGAAAACTGGATAACCGTTTGTAAAAGAATGAAACTGGACTCTTACACCACATACAAAATGAACTCAAAATGGATTAAAGACTTAAACATAAACTTCCAACTATAAAATTCCTAAAATAAAACATAGGGGAAAAACTATACAACATTGGTCTGGACAATGATTTTTTAAGATTTGGTTCCAAAAATGCAGGCAACAAAAGCAAAAATAGACAAATGGGATTACATTAAAATTAAAAAGAAACTTCTGCACAACAAAGGAAACAACAGAGTAAAGACACAAACTACAAATTGAAAAAAAAAATTTACAAGCCATATATCTGATAAAGGATTAATATCAAAAATATATAAAGAAGTCAAACAACTTTATAAAAGAAAAACAAATAGTTTGATTACAAAATGGGCAAAGGGCCTGAATAGATATTTCTCAAAAAAAGACATGTGAATAGCTAACAAATATGTTTTTAAAAAGCATGAAATCATTAATCACAAGAGAGATGCAAATCAAAATCATGAGATATCACTGCACACCAGTTTAGAATAACTGCTATAAAAAATATATATATATTTATATTTTAGAATAACTGTTATAAATATATATATATTGCCAGTGTTGGCAAGGATGTGGAGAAAAGGGAATCTTAGTATACTGTGTGTATGTAAGTTAGTGCAACCATTAAGAAAAACTGTATGCAGGTTCCTGAAAAACCTAAAATAGAATTAACATATAATACAGCCAATCCATTTCTGGGAATTTACCTGAAAGATTTGAAGTCAGTATGTCAAAGAGATGTCTTCATGCCCATGTTCACTGCAGCACTATTCACAATAGCCAAGTTATGGAATCAAGCTAAGTGTCCATCATTGGATGAATGGATAAAAAAAATGTGGCATATATACACAAAAGAATACTATTCAGCCTTAATAAATGATGAAATATGTCATTTGCAACAACATGGATGGAATTAGAGAAAATTATGCTAAGTGAAATAAGCCAAACACGGAAAGACAAATATCACATTTTCACTTATATGTAGAATTTAAAACAACTGAACACGCAGAAGCAGAATAGAAGGTGATTATCAGAGTCTAGGGTATAAGGAAATGGAGAGATGGTAGTCAAAGGTTGCAAAGCCTCAGTTAAATAGGAGAAAGGCTTTTTTTTTTCTTAGATATATTGTATAGCATGGTGAATATAACTAGCAATTAGTATTGCACATTTCAATATCACTAAGAGAATAAATCACAAATGTTTTTGTCACAAAAATGTCAAATATTTGATGTGATGAATAGATTAATTAGCTTGATTTAATCACTTCACGTTGTTTTCAAAAATCCTCATATCACTTTGTATCCCATAAATATATACAACTATAACTTGTCAATATGTAATATTTAAAAAGTAGAGATAGTCAAGCTGGATAAAAAGGCAAAACTCAATTATATACTGCCTATAGGAAACCCATTTAAAATGTAAAAAGTAAAAAAGCTAAGTTAAAAGTAAAAGAAGAAAATATATATACACCTTGATAAGACTAAGTTGCTAGATAAATACCAAAGTAGAGTTAAGAGCAAAGATTATTATCAGGGATAAAAAGGGTCATTTCATAATGACAAAGTATATGACATGATACGATATGATATATGATGATATAATAAAGAAGATGCCAATCCTAATTTTTTATGCACTGAGTAACAGAGCTTCAAAATATATGTATCACAAACTGATATAAGAAGAAATGACAAATTCACAATTGTAAGTCAGATAATACAACACCCTTTTTTTAATTTATTTTTTTATTTTTTATTTTTTATTGCATTTTAGGTTTTGGGGTACATGTGAAGAACATGCAAGATTGTTGCATAGGTACACACATGGCAGTGTGATTTACTGCCTTCCTTCCCCTCACCTGTATCTGTCATTTCTCCCCATGCTATCTTTTCCCACCTCCTTGCCCCTCCCCCATTTCCCCCCAACGGACCCCAGTGTGTAGTGCTCCCCTCCCTGTGTCCATGTGTTCTCATTGTTCAACACCCGCCTATGAGTGAGAACATGCGGTGTTTAATTTTCTGCTCTTATGTCAGTTTACTGAGAATGATGGTTTCCAGGTTCATCCATGTCCCTACAAAGGACGAAAACTCATCGTTTTTGATGGCTGCGTAATATTCCATGGTGTATATGTACCACATTTTCCCTATCAAGTCTATCATCAATGGGCATTTGGATTGGTTCCAGGTCTTTGCTATTGTAAACAGTGCTGCAATGAACATTCGTGTGCATGCGTCTTTATAGTAGAATGATTTATAATCCTTTGGGTATATACCCAGTAATGGGATTGCTGGGTCAAATGGGATTTCTATTTTCAGGTCATTGAGGAATCGCCACACTGTCTTCCACAACAGTTGAATTAATTTACACTCCCACCAACAGTGTAAAAGTGTTCCTATTTCTCCACATCCTCTCCAGCATCTGTTGTCTCCAGATTTTTTAATGATCGCCATTCTAACTGGTGTAAGATGGTATCTCAATGTGGTTTTGATTTGCATTTCTCTAATGACCAGTGATGATGAGCATTTTTTCATATGTTTGTTGGCCTCCTGTATGTCTTCTTTTGTAAAGTGTCTGTTCATATCCTTTGCCCATTTTTGAATGGGCTCGTTTGTTTTTTTCTTGTAGATCTGTTTTAGTTCTTTGTAAATTCTGGGTATCAGCCCCTTGTCAGATGGGTAGACTGCAAAAATTTTTTCCCATTCTGTTGGTTGCCGATTCACTCTACTGACTGTTTCTTTTGCTGTGCAGAAGCTGTGGAGTTTGATTAGGTCCCATTTGTCTATATTGGCTTTTGTTGCCATTGCTTTTGGTGTTTTGGTCATGAAGTCCTTGCCTACGCCTATGTCCTGAATGGTTTAGCCTAGATTTTCTTCTAGGGTTTTTGTGGTGTTAGGTCTGATGTTTGTCTTTAATCCATCTGGAGTTAATTTTGGTGTAAGGTGTCAGGAAGGGGTCCTGTACACTCTTTTCTTAATACCTGACAGTTGTATCTCTTCAATAATTGATAATAATTTCCCTTCATAGACTAAAGGGCCATTTTACATTTATTTTTTAATTGTATATCCATATCCTTTTCTCTTTTTTCTGTGAGATTTTTGGTCCTTTTTTTCCCTCAAATTTTCAGAAATTCCAGAGTTCTTTATATATTAGGATTATTAGTCCTTTATTTTTTATATATGGACAAATATTTTCTCTCAGTTTGTAACTTGTGTTTTGGCTTTACTTATGACTTTTTTTAACATGCAAATACTTTTATTTTTATGTATTCAAATCTAGCAAGCTTTTCCTTTATTATCTCTGGAGTTTGAGTCATGACTATAAGGCCTCTCCTTCAAGAGAAATTCACCTATGTTTTCTTGCAATATATTGATATTTTTTAACCCTTAGACCTCTGATCAATTTGGAGTTCATTCTTTTTTTTATTTTAAATATTTTTATTTTTTTAATTGCATTTTAGGTTTTGGGGTACATGTGAAGAACATGCAAGATTGTTGCATAGGTACACACATGGCAGTGTGGTTTTCTGCCTTCCGTCCCCTTGCCTGTATCTGTCATTTCTCCCCATGCTATCACTTCCCACCTCCCCACCCCCGTCCCTCCCCCATTTTCCCCCAACGGACCCCAGTGTGTAGTGCTCCCCTCCCTGTGTCCACGTGTTCTCATTGATCAACACCCGCCTATGAGTGAGAACATGCGGTGTTTGATTTTCTGCTCTTGTGTCAGTTTGCTGAGAATGATGGTTTCCAGGTTCATCCATGTCCCTACCAAGGACGTGAACTCATCATTTTTGATGGCTGCGTAATATTCCATGGTGTATATGTACTACATTTTCCCTATCCAGTCTATCATCTTTTATATGGTATATAATGTTATCTTTTTTCAAATGGCAACCCCATTGTCCCAACACCATATATTAAAAAGTCTATCTATGCCCTAGTGATCTGAAATGCTAACTTCATTATATACTGAACTTCTACACACACTTGGGTTTATTTATGGACTTTATTCTCCTGGCCTGTTTATTGATTTGCCATTACTGTACTGCATAGTTTTAATTACAGACTTTATAGTTTGCTTTAATGTCTATTAGGACTATTCTCATACCCCCTGCATTTGTAATTTTCTTTATATTTCTCACTATTCTTGGATGTTTGTTTATCCATATGGACTTTAGTATCAACTTGACTAGCACTATCATAAAAGCTTGATGTTTTGGGGAATGTTTTATATTTCTAAATTTAAAATTTGTAAAAATTTAAAAATTACAAGTTAACTTATAAAGAACCAACTTGTTCAGGATGTTGAGTTGTCTCATCCACCAAGGGGATGTCTTTCCATTTGTTCAGATGTACTATTGTGTCTTTTAGAAGTATTTTAAAGCTTTTCTCATATGAAATTTGCATATTTTCTTTTAAGTTTATTCCTAAATATTTAATCTTCTTTGTTGCTACAGCAAATGGTGTTTTATCTACTGTTAATTATTTCCTCTAATTGGCTGTGCTATTGTTTGCTCTTTGACAATAAAGAGACAACTAAATTTTAAAATGGGCAAAGGACTTCAACAGACATTTCTCCAAAGAATATCTACAAATGGCCAAGATGGACATGATAAAAATGCTCAACAGCATTAATCACTTGGTAAATGCAAATCACAACCACAATGACATATCACTTCACATCTGCTAAGATGACTATAATTTTTAAAAAAGAAAATAAAAATGACAAGTATTTGTAAGAATGTGGAAAAACTGGAACCCTAGTACATTTTGGGGAAGGCAGGAAATAAATTGGTATTGTCACTGTGGAAAACAGTTTTGCAGTTTCTCAGAAAGGTAAACATGAAATTATTTTATGATCCAGCAATTCCATTCCTAGGTTTATACCCAAAAGAATGGAAAACAGGAATTCAGATACATATATGCCAATGTGCATTTCACCGTTATTGCCAATAGCCATAAGATAAAAACAAACCAAGTGCGCATCCATATGTGAATGAATGAATAAACAAAATGTAATACACACACACACACACACACACACACACACACGAATATTATTCAGTCATAAGAAGGAATGTAGTTTTGACACATGCTACAGCATAAATGAATCTTGAAAATATGTTATGCTAGTTGATAAAAGTCATACACAGAAAGGCAAATATTATATAATTCCACTTATAGTGGAATTATAGACATAGAACAGGTAGATTCATAGAGACAGAAAGTACAGTAGAGGTTACCAGAGAGTTTGAGGAGGGGAAAATGGGGAGTTATTGCTTACTGATTACAGAGTTTCTATTTAGGGTAATGAAAGAGTTTTGGGAATAGATAGTGGTGATAGTTATAAAAACTATGAATGTTAATTAATAGTACTGAATTGTACATTTAAAATGGTTAAAATTGCAACTTTTACATTATATTTTGCCACAGTAGAAATCAGAAAAAGAATACAAAAATTTATATTTTGAGTATTTTATCAAAATGTGTATTAAATTATGTTGCAGCCTTTTTCAACATTTTTGGAGACTATTCCATGACTTTTTCCCTTAGATCCATAAATATAGTATATTCTTTTAAGGAATATCCTAGTACTGATTCAAGTTTTCACTATTGGAATAATTCCACTTGATCTTTGTATAATCTATTATTAATGTGGTATTTTATTTAGTATTTTTCCATAAATATTTATAAGTGAATTTCTGCAATTTACTTTTATGGTACTGTTTTCTCAGTCTAGGAATAATGTTATAGTTACTTCATAAACATAATTAGAAAGTCTCCTCTATTTTCAGTGCTCTGGAATGATTTATGGATCACTCAGACTATCTGGTGTTTGAAGATATGACAGGATTCTCCTGTTAAACTTTCTGGGCCTAGTACTTTAAGAGTATTTCCCTGAAAACTTTCTTTATCTCCTCTATGGAAATTAATCTCTTTAGGCTTTCTATATTTAATAGAGTCCATTTGGTTATTTTATTTCCCTAGAAAATGTTCCACATTATCTTGGTTTTCAAATTTATTTGCATATAAATGTAAAAAGTGGGATCTTTTGATTTTTATAATTTCCTGTAATTTAATTGTCATTTTACCTTCATCATTCAGTATTTTGGCATTATAAGTTTTTATTTTCAAGTTACTGATCAATTTAGTTAAAACTTTAGTATTACATATTAATTATTTTTAAACTATATTTTGATCTATTAATTAGGTTAACTAATTTAAAATTCTCTATCACATTAATTTCTGCTTTTAGCTTCATTATTTATTACTTTGCACTTTGGTTCATTGGTGAGTCTTTTATCATTTTCTTAACTTACAATTTAATTCATTTGTTTTACTCTTTAATTTTACTGACAAATTAATTCTATTAACAAAATAGAATTTTCCTCTGATCATCACTTTAAATGTATTCCATACATTTCAAAATGTAGTGTCTTCATAATCATTTTTTAGTTCTGTAACATTAAGATTGTATTTCCCATTTAATTAACAGTTTTCAGTAAAAAATTTTCAAACTTAATTTCCAGGTTTAAAGACCTCTGATTTTAAATTGTGTTCACAATCAAAGTTTCTTTTCATTCATCTAATCTCATAAATCTCTATTATTGTGAAGAGCATATAAACTATAAACTACATAAGAACCCTTCAAGGCTGGGGATAGCAGACTTTAAGAATACAGAAACCAATAAAAAGGAAGAAACTGGTCCTCTATCTACTTCACAAATAATTAAATCCATAAATAATTACTATTTTCTAAACACTTTCAATTTATCTACTACAAAATCTCTGACTTACACAGAATTTGCTCACCTAGCCAAAATTTGAGGAGCAAAATAAGCAGTCTCAAAACAGAATATAAAGTGCATATAATTACTGCAGTATCATTAGCATTAAAAAGTTTATTCTGTATGGGCTAAAGTAATTTTACAATCTTTAGCAAAATACGTAATTTGGTCATCATTTCAAACCAATCAATATTTTATAATTATAGAACTGTTATAGTTATGAGAAAATAAGTCATCTGATTTAAATCTTAATAATAAATAGTTCTAGAAAACATAGCTTCAAGATATAAATAAAAAATGACTTTTAATGAGTGAAATCAGACCAAACTAAGTTCCCATACACATTCACAAAAAATTTTAGAACTATTGCTTCCTGTCTTCTGATGACATTTTCAATCTCTCTGTAAGGCTAGCTTGTCTTACACCAGATGTGCTATAGCACTCCATCTAATACAATGTTATCTTGAGTAGCAAAACCCCTAAAAAAGATGCTGCCCTTGAGTATGTGTATTTTAAAATGGTATTAATATTAGTAATCAAGTCTATTCACATGGCTTAAGTCAAAATGTTACCTGAAAATGTTAGATAGTATTATTAAATTATACTTTTCCAACAAGAATTAAAGATGCAAGATTTCTGATTATGAAGGCAAATCAAAAGTAGCTCACAAATTTCACTCCATTTCTTCATAAAATACAAAATTAAAGTCAGAAAAATCATCACCAACAGCAACCAAACAAGAAAAGCAAAATAACTAAATATAGTAAACATCAAAAACTTGCACCCAAGGAAAAAAATAGAGATGATGTGGGAAGTCAACAAAATACTAACAATTGTCATTAATATTTCCAAATCTGGAGACAGGCAAACTGAACAAGCATCTTCTTCATTTTCAATCTGAAATATAGTAGAAAAGAAAAATAGGAAGAAATAGATAATATAGGGAAAGTGAACCACAGGGCTATTTACGTATGACAGATGTAAATAATCTAGTCTATACAATATTTTTGGTCAATGATCCAAAAAGTATTTTTCTGAATGAATGATAGACCTGATCCCCATTCAAATTATAAAATCTCAGAGAAGACAGCTCAGGCCCCAAATAAAAGCTACATATTGCCTCAGCTGAGTTCTCCCACACATCTACCTCAATATTTTTTCACCCCTGAGAAAAAACTTTCTCCGTCTTCCAAAGAGATAAGTCAAAGAAGCAACAAGGAAAAAATAAATGCAAAAGTCCTGGGAGAAAAAAAAAAAAAAAAGCGTGACCAAGAATATAACACTAAAGAAAGGTGTCACAGATGAAGATGAAAAACAGGTAGCTGCAAATATCATAGAACTGGAATATTACAATCCTAAACTCTTAAAGAGCTGTGAAGAGAGGACCATGTTTCTAACAATAAAATTCTGCCAACTAAGAGGAGAAGTGAAATAAAGTCAGAAAAAGAGAAGCTGTGGTAAAAGAACTAGTAGTGATATAGAATAAACACTCAACATATGATAAACACTGAATATATGAATATACATATAGAATAAACACTGAACAACTATGGGAATTATAGATACAAAAAGAGTGTAAATGTTATAAACCTAAACAATGCAAAAGTAAAATAACTAACAAAAATTGAGAAGTGGGTGGTAGAGAATTGGGAGAAAGTGTATAATGCCCTTACCTTTCAAAGCAAAAAGGCAACTGTTTCTCTTAAAAATAAATATGTAGCTTTTAAAAACTAGACATAATGAGAAAACCTCTTAATTTTTCATAATGTCCCTCCTCCCCCAGTTTTTAAGCCTTAAGGGGGTATCTTTTAGCAAATATTATCTTTAATGCTAACAATAAACATTGATTTGAGATTCAAGAACTCCTCTAATTCTACTTTAGTTTCTTCTTTTCTATAAACTAAAATAAAATGTATCAATTTATATTTAGTTAGCATCTATAGCATGACCCCATTTTTATAAAAGCTTTTCCATTTGTCCAGCCCTTCATATGCCCACTCACTCATCCTTCCATTTGTATAAATGTGTAAGAATGATATCTATCTAACATTAATAATGTTACCCTTTCTAGGTGGTGATATTAATTTTTCTATTTTTAATTTTCATATAGTTCTGTGTTGATTCTTTCTCAAAACAACCTTTAAAAGAAAAACAATTGTTTTTCTTTAAAAGCAAACAGAAGCAAATATGCCCAGAGATTCACCATGTTTAGTGCTGGGTGGCAAGAAGACAAATGATTATCCTCCTCTTTGCACATTCCTGAATTTGTTAAATTTTAAAAAAGAAAGACTAAAGGGGCTGCATTTATTAAAGGGGTTTCTTTAAAAAGATTAAAGGAGCTGCCCCAAACTGAAGTTATTCCTCAGCATACAAAGTGATACAAAGGTCACAACCAAACGTTTTCATTCTTAAGTATTTTCAGACAGCTAACCCACAGACAATAGGCAAAATCTCAACTAAGAGATTTCCCCTAAATCAATTATGAGACTTTTGGCTCTTTTTAACAAATTATCACTTTATTATTACATCATGAAGTATAACAGTATGCAGTAGCTTAGGCAAGGGGCATTGGACAGCTATGTCTTACTTTTTAAATCTCCCTATTACTTCAGAAGAGACATAAAAGAAAAAGGAATTAAAGACTAATGAATACAGAGCCGCAGAATCTTGAAAATTCTAGAATCTAAGTAATGGTTAATTATAACATTCTTTCCAGCTTTTTGGATGCTTGAATTTTTTAATAATACATTTTCTTAAATTCCCCTTACATATCACACAAAGTAAGGATTCTTTGCAATTAGTTCACAAGCTCATCTTTAAAACATCTCTTCCTTTGGAGAGTTAAGCCAATTGGTTATTAACATCTTATTGTGAATTATTTTAATGAAACTTAAAATATTTTAATCAAATCTTTTTTCTCCTTATCACCTAACATCACTTATACAAAGAGCCTACTTGATAAAGGAAATGGAAGCATGGATATTTTAGAGAATAGGACATTTCAGAAAGGGTAGCCAGAGATAGCAATAGAATTGGAATTGGAGTAGCAACTTACACATGGAAACCACATATGCTTTTGTTTGCTTTGAAAATTTATCTAGCTTTTTGTCATCACTTGAAATAATTTCAAGTACTTCTTAGCTTTCCTCAGATCAAGAAGTAAATATCATCTCAGACACTGTCTTACAAAGGGTCAAAAATATAAATAGTTTCATATTGTACTATTTGTAGTTATCTAGGAGACTTTTCTTCTCTTTCTACCCATAGTGGTAATAATTACTATAACAGTTTTGAATATCTGATATGATAGCACTTGATATAATACGATGTACATTGAACTAAGTACTTTAAACATATGAATTGCATTAATATATACAAGTATGTAGAATGAGGTCAGAGAAGTTAGGAAGTTTCCTAACTTCCTCAAGGTCAGATAGCTCATATATGGTAGAAATAGGATCCTAATTCAGAGAGTCTAAATCCAAATTTATTTCTACCATTTTCTGTAAATGTAACTTAAAATTCTCTCTAAAAAGACACAAAAATATGGCTACTCAGATTTGCAAAAAATATGTGCAAGTCCTTCCTCAGCAAAGTTAGAGATTCTGCCAGAAAGATAGAAACTAAACCAAAAGACGTTGGCTGTAAGTGCAGCCCTGTAAGAGACTAGGTTGTCAATAAAAAAACCATTCATGATCCCCTTCCCCCTCAACAGCTTTTCACTTGAAAAACTGGAAAATCGAAACATTTGCATTATTAGTCTCCTTTGCAGATAGGGTCATTAATCATGTGACCTAGATCCTGATAATGAGACATGGATGAAAGTCTGCTATGGGGCTTCTGGAAAAGAATTTTTTTAACCTTGATTATCTCTGTTCCCCAAATAAAAAAGGTATAAACAGCATAATTTTCTGTCATGCACCATATGCTGCTCCCTCTTTTAGAATGTGGGTTTGCTGTGACCATCTTATAATGAAAAAGGGAAGGCCAGAGGATTTGCAGGAATGCAATCAAGTCCTAACATTGTCAACCTCCCATACCAATACCAGAAACCAGTTACCTTCAGACTTCCTGTTACATGAAAAAAATAAACACCTATTTCTTTAAGCTACAGTGTGTTGAGTATTCTGTTTTATTTGTTTTCTTTTGTTGTGGATACTTGCATCTTAAAACATTCCTAATTAATGCCAGTTTCAGCACCTAATAATTATGCCACCTGAAGTATAACTGAGCCACAATTTCTTCATTTGCTGCAAAGAATACATGCGATAAAATTTTAAAAACACTTAGCTTTTCACATGCAGTGAACTTTCTAGTAAAAACAGTTTAATCTAAGACATAAATGCTAGTCATGCCTAGCACCAAAGAACACTTTAGTGGGAGAAGCTATGTGTTAAATATTGTCACCAAAGAATCCTTGCTCTAACGCAGAGTAGCTAAGGGGCATGCAAGGACTATATACTATGGAATGAACTATGTTCCCCGAGAATTCATTTGCTGAAGCACTACCCTCTAACGTGCTGGTGTCTGGAGACATGGTCTTTGGGGAGTTATTAGGTTTAGATGAGATCATCAAGGTGAGGCCTTCATAATAGGACTATTACACTTAGAAGAAGAGACACCAGAGAACTCCCTCTTATCCCTCTCACTGCCCCACTCCCACCCACTCCACCTTGTGAGGATGCCAGGATGCAAGAAGAAGACAGAGATCTGCAAGTGAGGAAGAGCCCTCACAAGGAACCAAATCTGCCACATCTCAATCTTCGACTTCCCTGCATCCAAAACTGTGAAAAATAAATTTTTGTTGTTTAAGCCACTCAGTCTGTGGTATTTTGTTATGGAAGTCCAAGCTGACTGTAAACACTGTGTGATCAGCTCTTGTTACAAAGAAGCAGATAGAACAACGATAACAAAAAAACTGGATTGCATAATATGATCTGGTATCTTCCACAAGTACTTAACAAAAGATAAATCTTCTTAATAGGCTACTAACCTTCCATTTACCCCTCAGCCTATAGCTGCTCCAAAGACTCCACACTTTCTTTAGATCAGGAGTGGAGATAGAAAATCCCACATTAATTTATCTTTCTTTCTTCCACTGCTGGGGGAAAGGAAGTGTAGAACTAACTTTTACAGCCAATTTCCTTTATAGCTTAATATATAGCAAGATAATTAATCATATTGGGTTTGGAGTTATTCAACATGGTTTCAAATTAAGGTTCTGCCAATTATTAACTTTGTGGTCTTGGTTAGACCAATTTTATCATTTGCAAAGTAAGAATAGTATCTACGTCATAGAGTTATTGTGAATACTAAATGAGATCACGTATAAAAAGCACTTAGCTAATGCCTGGTATTATAGAAAGTACTTGACAAATGTCAAAGCCAAAAAAAATCAGTGATAGGATTAACAATGAGTAATCCAGGCAAATTCTATCTAAGTCTTATAAAATTTTAAGTTACCTTACCTCAAAAATTTAAAGAAAAAACACTGACTTTCCTCTCTTTCTACTACTGTTTAGCCTAGCTTACTTCCAAAATGGCGAAGAATGGTGTTTTTTTGTTTGTTTGTTTGTTTGTTTTTGTTTTTTAAAGCAAAGAAAATAGGCAGTTTATTCTGGGTAACTTCTATTTAAATAAAAGATCCCCAATGAAATCTAATTATTACCTACCTGTGAGCATTAAAGTTAAAAACAAATAATGTTTCAAATATCCCAAAAAGGCATAATTGTCTAATGAGTTTATTATCCTATAAACAGTACAGTAATTATGACCTACCGTACAAACATAAAACAATATAATCTACTTTCTTCCCACAAATAAACGTTTCATCTGATCAAAACTATACACTAGAAAATATTACTCAGAGCTCATAGCATAGATGCCAAGCATTCTAACGGGCCTTAACTTGCACCTGCAAATGGATGGTGACTATTTCTCTTCCAAGTAAAAACTAAATCAAACATAGAGATTTGGGGCCCCAGAGCAATTACACCAAGTTTAGAGTAAAAAAAAAAATTAGATAACCTAGATAGTGAAAGAAAATCTGAAGATAAAAATAATGTATTTTATCAGCTTGAACATGGATGAAGATAAAACCTACAGATCACTTTAACAGTAAGGACTCAAATCCTAAATGACAGAAAATTCTTATAGATTATTAAATGAAGCTAGAATATAGACCTAGATCTAATGGGATAAGGAAAATTCAGAGGGTTTTACAAACAGAAACCCCAAAAGAAAATAACATCCCGTTGATCAAAGGTTCTTGTTCCTATTTTTGGATGTCTAGGTTAGAATGGTAAATGATTAGTTGATGCCACAGAGGAAAAAGCAGGTATAGGAAGACTAACGTGAAATAAGCAAAGACACGAAAAGTTTATGTGAGTGTCTTTTTCCTCTTAGAAGTTCTGTCTGCAGGTGAAATCGCAGGACTCCTGATACTTTCACAGGAATACTGTAATTTCCACACTGCCATTCTTTCACTGTGAAAAGCTTAATGTATTTCAGTAAAAATGAAAATGTCTCACTATTGAAATACTACAGTGGACACACCCTAAATGTTACAAAGAGAATTAAAGAAAAACAAGTCCAAAGGACAAAAAGTGGATACTATAAAACTGATAAGTAAAGTCATTCAAATTCAAATTCCTAAGAAACTTGTTTTTGGAAGATATCAAGCCTTTATGTGACCTCATTTTAACTTATACAAGGCAAAATCATATGAAAATTTTTGAGAATTATAGAGTAAGTCAATAATTCTCTTCCTCCAGTTTTTAGACTTTCTTTTGAAAATAATACTATTTAATTTCTCACTTTCATATTTCAATTTCTGAAGAGTTTGGCTATTGTGACTGTATTCCTTTATATACTAAATATTGGAGCACGTATTTGAATTTCATCTTCATAATTACAATGTTGCTTATTAAATATTTTTAATAGGGAGTTCTTGCCTAACTTCAATGATAATATGCCTTGGGATCTTCAGAGAATCAGATGAAAACTTACATTTTCAAAATAACAGTATTTTAAATAAGATGTGCTATGTAAATATGCTGAAAGTTAGTTACAAATTGCACAATTTAAGTATCGTGCAACAAAATACAGCCAAAACCTAATTTCACATTTTTATTTGATTTAGTTTTTGAAAATCAACTTTTTCTTAATTCATGAAAATAGAAGTGCCAGCTTAGTTAATACATATATTATGCATTATAGCTTGATCACTGAGTAATTAAATTCCATACCAATGAGGCATACTAACTCTTGAAAAGTCTACATTCTGATGATATACTCAGAGTTTTCTTAAGACAAATTATATCAGAAAAGGGTGAAAACAATTCAAAATGACCAAAGCTTTGGTCCACACATGTCGTTTGAAAACAAAGTTTTCCAGTGGTAAGGCAAACAACAAAACTTATCAAGAAATGGCTTAATCAAAAAAGGGTCATTTCTTTTTCAATACTTGACTCCATTAGTCTTCTTGGCCAACCATGGACATATGTATATGTTTTCAGTGTATATATAAGAGTCAAAGATTTCCCTGGAGATGTCAATTTTGTTGAAAATGCAGATACAGTAATTTTGATGCCAAAAATTATACCAAATTCATTTTTCCCACAAAAATTTTGGATTTGATCCTTGATTTATCAAAAACAGAGGTCTTTGTGAGAAGTGGATGACTCAAATGGTTAGCCCACCAAATTTGGGCTAAAATAAAACAGAAAGTTATAATACTTTATTTGAGCTTTTTTTTTTTTTTATAGAAACCGTATGTATGACTTTCACTTTCTAGAAAGTGGTTTTCTCTTGAACACACATCAGAACCATTCATCATAATATAATTGCAAGTTGTCAGTCAGGGCCGCACCCTTCACTTTGTGGCAAACCGCCAACACATCTGTCAGAAGCACTCATAAGCTTCCGTGTGTTATTGTAATCCTCTACAAAGAGAACAAGCTCATTCACCGATTTCACATTTTCCAAACAAAACAATGGCTTCTTAAAACCCGATCCAAATGAAATTGTGTTTCCCTGTAGACCATGAGCTACTTTCTCACCAAATGACTGATGGCACCAGTAGTTAAAGGGAATCATGTATCTTGTATATAGTTGAATTATTTATGTGCTAGATATGCATTTTTAAAAACAAACAAAGGTGTTCATTTTATATGGTTATATGTATAAATATTCAACATACGTATATAAGAAACACTGTAATAACATAAATAACATACTATTTCAAAAAATTCCTTTGTCTTAATTATCCTTTTGTCATATAAACACTACATATTGATAGAACCAAAGCCATTTTAGTTAAGAACAAAATGTACTCTAGAGTTGTAGCAGATTAGTTCAATTGTCATTGATTTAAATCATCCCTACAATCTGAAAGAGTAAGCTCTCAACAGTGTAGGACAGTAGAAAGAGGATAAACTTCTTGCAGCTAATCAAGAGTTAAATAAAGAGAGCTTTTCTAGTCACTCCATATCTGCCCTTCCAAAGAAGTGGCCAAGTATCAGAAGTAAAGTCTAAAAACTTTATTACCAAGAGAATAAGAGGCAAATATAAAAATGAAAATATTTATTTTGGTCCCACCCAGTTCATATCAATTGAATGGTAATATCTAAACCAAATTTCAAGTAGTAGATGACTCAAATAGTATCCAGGAAAGAAACAAGCCATTTTTACTATCTATAAACAATCATAAACAAGAAAATTTGACAACCTACTTTTAAAAAATAAATTGATTAAAAATATTAAAACAGAACTATAACATCAAGAATATTACATAGAATTCTTGAATGCCTTCGTAAGTAGACGACTTTGTGTTTTACAATAAAAGTGCTCAAGATAATTATGTTCAAAAGGTGAAGCAATTAATTATGCCAAGTAAGTTACCTCTAGTTTATCAGAAAATTATTTTCCTTAAACCATAATTTACAAAAGAAATTAGAAACACACACATACATAAACACACAATACTAACATTAAAAAAAAAAAACCTTTGTAAAACACTGAAATATTACTTCCATGGCTTTAATTTTACTTCAATTAAAGTTGCTAAAACTTATTAAGAATATTTTTTGTTTTTATTTTGTGTCAATAAGCACTACATAGCAAAAGAAATTATCTCAAATGAAGGACACAAACAAACCTATAACAAAGAATGATTATATTTGCCATATTTTCTTGTTATATCAGAAAGGAAACTCCATTCAATGCTGATAATGTTCTATAATTTCAGTTACTGGTTAAAAAGTTCCCTAGATTCATGTTATTGTCCTTTAAGCAGCTATCATTTAAAATAACTAAGGTACCTACCTGTACCCCTGAAATCTTGAAAGAAAGATTTGCTGAAAAATACAAAAGATGACCAAATTCAGAGTATAATTATGCAGTTTATAATATCAATATTTAAATAATGTGCCTACACTTAATAATGAGATGGAATACTTCTTTCTTCTTAGGTTAATATTTAGCAAGAAAGAAGTGTTATTTTCAACCCTATAATGTTAACTCCAATTACCTAAGACTGCAGATACCTTCTCTCCCAAGTCTACCAAGCTGCTTCTGATATCTCATAGTAGAGAACTGGGTATTCATGCTAATCAAATAATCTAACTAAAAGAGTTACTATATTATTAGTACATGGGCTATTAATTTTATAGCATTTATGTTATTTGCTACTGAACATAATTTAGTTTGTATTGCTTCAGGAATTATTTAATAATTTGCAAATGTTATTGTCATTCATCAATAAGCAAAAATAGCTGTTGAAAGAGTGTTCTAATAGTGCAAATAAACCTAGTTCTACTGTATGTGGATATAGAATATTTTCAGTCTTACGCACTTCAAAGAAGATGTTTTAGTTCTCGTACCCTTTACTCTACATTTCCCTTCTTATTCATGCTTCTGTAATATTTTATATTAATATAAACTTTTATATTCACTCCCCATTGGATATTTATTGATCACCGTTTATGTTCCAGACTAGCTTCTGGAAAGAAAAAGGTAAATTAAACAAATAAGATGCCCTTCCCTGGTTGAGCATCAGTTTACTAGGGAATACAGGTACATCATCAGGCAAATAAATGCAAGCATGTTTTAGAAGTGCTATGATTCAGGAAGTGTGAGTATGATCGAAACCTGTGTGAGTCAGTCTACCCCTACATCCATACCAAACTTTCCCACTAAGAGTTCCCTTGTGAGCCTTTTCTGGTAAAGCTGTATCCTGTTCAAATTCTTGTCCCATGTGCCTATCCCTGGGGTCATTTAATCCACTTAGTATTTTAAATTACTTTTCAGTAACAATGAAACGCATGTACTAAGCTCTAAACATCTTCTTATCTCTTATTTATGACCATTAGCACATAACTAAGGTACATTAAAAGAATATACTTCTATTGCAAATTAGATTATAACATAATTTTTTACACAAAACAGACTATTTCTAGGTTTTATTGGTAGGGCAATATAATCAAGTGAGCCTAACTGGACCACTGATGAAACATAACTGGACCACTGAAGAAACATAGCTGCCAGTTTTCTTTCATTAAATATTAAAAACAAAGTAAATGACATTAAAATGTCAAATAACTGGACTATAACAAACATAATGCTAATTAATTGAATGTTTAATATTAAATTTATAGAAAGAATAATTGTAAAAAGATTATTTTTAGGCCAGGCATGGTGGCTCAAGCCTGTAATCCCAGCACTTTGGGAGGCCGAGGCAGGTAGATCATCTGAGGTCAGGAGTTTGAGACCAGCCTGGCCAACATGGTGAAACCCCATCTCTACTAAAAAGACAAAAAATTACCCAGGTGTGGTGGTGCACGCCTGTAATCCCAGCTACTCAGGAAGCTGAGACAGGAGAATTGCTTGAACCTGGAGGCAGAGGTTGCAGTGACCCAGGATTGTGCCACTGCACTCCAGCCTAGGCAAAAAGAGCAAACCTCCATCTCTTTCTCTCTGTCTCTCTCTCTCGCTCTCTCTCCCTCTCTCTCTCTCTCTCTCTCTCTCTCTCTCTCTCTCTCTATATATATATATATACATATATATATGTGTGTGTGTGTATAATTTTATTATGTATATCTTTATAATTATATATATTTGTTATTATATATTTTTAGAAGGAATTTAAAAAATTTTAAATGTCAGGGTGTTTTTCAACATTACAGTGACTGTCACCATACTTGATATACAAGAGCTCAATAAATGTCTGTGAACGAATGAATGAAAAATTCTACCAGTTTTCTGTACTTTCTATTATGCTGTATCCTATAATAATCACAAAAATTCTGTGATACTTCTAAGATGTTGCCTAATCCTAAATCTGTAAAAGTTATTTCAATTATATGACCAATACAAATGTGCTATGGCAGGAAAACCAACTACAGTTTTTGTAAATGTTTTTAATTGGTATAGAAACAAATGAGTCTTCTGATGAACCCTCAAAAATAATATATATTAGTTTGTATTCTCCATTCTTAGAATTTCCCAAGTCAACAAATATTTGGCATAGAAAAAGAACATGAATATGTTTCCGTTATATGCCTTATCAAATAAGATGTATTGTTCCAAGGTAAAGATACTCACAAATTCAAGAAACTGAGCTTCTTGAAATAAAGCTTAGTATCATGATTTCTAAAGCTATATAAAATGAATGTCCATTTGTTGTCTTATTTCATGCCTCTGGAGAGGATTTCCTTCTCGAATAAGAGAATGCCTTTTACAGACTTCCAGAGTCCACAGTGATGTTCAGAATAAGCTGCTAGAAAAAAGAATCTCAGTTTGTACTGGGATCTCTATTGAAGTTTTAGTCACCGTTGGTGACTTCCCTACCGGCACATCTGGCAGTAAGAAATTCTTAGTACATATCAAGAAGAAGAGGAATATTCCTGGACATTCAAATTTATTAAACTGCAGGCCAAATTGCCTTAAGTAAGATATTACTAAATATATAACTAAGAGATACAGCATATGATTCAATTCATATTCAGCATATATATGCTATATGCTCTCTACATAGCATATATGTCAATATAACTAAGATATCTCTAATATGATGATCACTGTGTTCAATGAGGTATTTAGGAGCCATGTGAATTTTTATGTGTAGTGCTGTCTTATAAAAAGCACTAAACGTAAAGCAGACATATTTTGGGAAATTGTGTTTTTACCATGCTATTCGATTTTGGTGCGCTTTGCCTATTTTCTGTCTTCCAATTATTGCATGTTTGATATAAGGAATATAAATTTAAACTATTAATATCTGCTAATAGAAACAGAAATTCGAGTTTTATTTTATTATTTTCCACATATTTAACACATTTCATTATTTATAGTTTTAAATTAATTTTTAAAATGATAGTATAGATAGAATATTTATGATTGTTTAAGCTAGATAATAGGTCCATAAGGGTTCATCACAGTATTCTCTCTACTTATGCATAGGTTTGAAATTTTTCTACCAGAAAGGTTTTTTGTTTAACAAAAAAAGACTGTTATGAAAAATGCAATAAAAAATTTAATTTGACAGTTTTTTCAAGCAACATGAAAACACAAATATACTTTCTTGTTGCTGTTGTTCACCTAGTTATGTAGATGAATCCATGAAATGTAAAATTGTTGTTCTGATGAAAAGAATCACTCGAGAGAAGAACCTTAGTTTATTTGATTGGGTGTTTGGGGGCAAAGGGACATGCTATATTGTGCTATACCGTCTCTTCTTGTTAGTCTCTCCTCCTTTTAATATCTCTCTCTCAGTATCTCTTTCTCTCTCTCTCTCTCTCTCTCTCTCTCACACACACACACACACACACACGATCCTCCTATACTGACTATTCCTGTCTTTAAAGAACCTCCTCATACCCTGAAGACATTAATGATGGTCAAATTAAGTACAGGTCAACTGAGTTCATGCAGTCCTGATCAGCCTGTAATGCAAGTTAGTTCAGAGGGCCCATTCAACTCAACCACTCCACCTGGACACTGTGCTTATCATGTTGAATGGAAACATAGAAGAATAGAAAAAACACTGAAATAAGTATCAATTGCCCTAAATTTTTACTCCAGCTCCTCATTTACCAGCTATTCAATACATTAATAATTTCCTCATTTCTAGAATAGCATAAGAATATCTGTCCTTCCTTACACTCAAAATTTTTATGAGACTCAAATAAGGCATGCAAAAACCCTTTGCAAACTGTAAACTATGCATAATTAGAGTATTATTAGCTTAACAAAGACCCAGAGAATTCCTGGTACACTCATTTATACAACAAATTCGAGCCATTGCACATTTGACCCCACACTGGTAAGCTTTGTCAGGCCTTCGGTACTGTCAGGGGGTTCCTAAGTTTCCCACTGACTCCAAAATAGTGAGAAGGGAAGAATAAAGATGTGTTGCAAATGAAATTTAAAATATAGTGAAGCTTACGTACATTTAATCTGCATTTAAAAACAGAGAAGGGTGGAATTTAGCCAAGTTTCCTAGCAACAGTGTCTCCCACCTTCATATATACCCTTCAGGCTTTGTGCTGACTTTCATACTTTACAGGTACACTGGCTATTCATTAACTTGATTTCATCTGAAAAATGTTCAGGAGAGGAGTAGAGAAAAGGCAGGAGTACAGTGTTTGGACAAGGGTCCACGATTCAGAAGATTCTCTTCCCATCATATATAATTTCTTCAAACCCTTGCTCAACTCAAGATTATGCTAATGCCTTGTTTTTCAACATATTTGAGTTTACAGTTATTCTATTCTCGATCAGCCACCTAAATACTTTGTTTACCTTCTGTCCACATGACCTAGTGAACCTGCTCTTTTGATATGCTTTATAGTCCCATTTTTACCATTCCCATCAACATAATGGGATTGTTTGTGGGCCTTGTGTTTGTTTACATGGGCATTAGATATACTAAATATGAGAAAGTGCAGTTATCAGAAGTGGATATCTAAGTGGAGAAAGCAGATATGTTCTAAAGCCAGAATTTTCTTCAAACCACTGAAATGCTAAACATTGGTACATTCCTATATACTTTTTTTTTTTTTTTTTTTTTTTAATGAGATGGAGTTTCGCTCTTGTTACCCAGGCTGGAGTGCAATGGCGCGATCTCAGCTCACCGCAACCTCCGCCTCCTGGGCTCAGGCAATTCTCCTGCCTCAGCCTCCTAAGTAGCTGGGATTACAGGCACGCGCCACCACGCCCAGCTAGTTTTTTGTATTTTTAGTAGAGACGGGGTTTCACCATGTTGACCAGGATGGTCTCAATCTCTTGACCTCATGATCCACCCGCCTCGGCCTCCCAAAGTGCTGGGATTACAGGCTTGAGCCACCGCGCCCGGCCCTGTATACTTTTTAGTAAGATATTTTAGAGCCCATTCATTCATTATTAAATATTCTAACATTTATGGGCATATACTATTAATATATATAAGCCTATGAGGGTTTGTCAATGACATACCAGATAGTGAAGTTTCATAACAGTTCAGTTACCAAAATGTACATCTTTGATTTCCCAGTAATAATCTCTACATAGAAGCTATCCTTGGACAAAGAGAAAGTATTTTATATAATACTTTCATTTCCAGAATACATCCAGAGATCTACAATCCTGATTTGCCTCAAACTTATTTCTTAGTCTCTATT
>NC_133454.1:85941030-86006030 GCF_048565385.1 Saimiri boliviensis
ATCGCCTATGCTTACACTGTTCTGAGGCTGACAAAAACCTAGAGCAGAATTATTCTCTAAGTCAAATGTAAACTTCTCACCACCTTGCTTATTTTCTTTTTCTCTTTCTACACATAAACTAATTACTAGCTTATACATGCATTACGGGCAGCACTAATTAAAAAGAAAAGCCCTGGAAATTAGAAAACAAAACTTAGAAGTTTTAGGTAAGCATGCTAATAGTTTGAAATTCAAGGGACCAATCACGCTTAGTTTCTTTCTTAAATGATTTTCAAATAAGCCTGGCCAAATTTATGAGAGAGGGGCTTCTTCTCAGGTAAGATACTCAATGGGCCTTTCAAATGACATTTCAGATAACTTAGCAGGCTAGAAAAATTATCACATAATATCATTATTAATGTAATAAACAACAAATGTTTATTACATTAATATCAGGAATTACTATTTTTCAAAGTCTTGAGCTTCGTTTTGTTTACATGCCAACTTTTACTTAGATCTAAGAGTAAGTAGCAATTTTCAATGCCTATGGGCAGTTAAACATCTTTATTTCTAAATTTTTACTCACATTTTAAAAGTCTCCTTGGTATTTGGAATTTTTTAAATGTTAATCTGTTGTGGTTTATAACTTAATGAAATCTCAAATCATTAAGTGTTTAACACTAAGGAAATAGTCACTATTTCTGGAAAACTCAAATGCTAGAAAAGTCTATGTATAGTCCAAATAAATATTTAAATGAAGTTGCCAGTTTTAATGCTGTCATAATGGCTACTACTAACCATTTAATAAAATTTCAAGATTGCATGCTTTGAAGTTTAATGACATTCAACATTTTCTAGAATCTTTAAACACTGAAAAAAAATTGTTTTTGTCATTACAGAATATGGAAAGTAACCTCCATAGCTTATTAATGTCTTCTGAATTGTTTAAGGGGATTTAAAGATATGAGTTAAAAGAATTTCATAATCTTAATTTCAATTTCTCCTTTTCATTTAATAGTAGACATTCATTAGGACCCACACACTGTAATAAATTATAATAATTTCAAACAAGAATTAAATTACTAGGTACCTAGTGAAAGAGCCATTTTTTCTTAGGTACCCTGTAATCTAACTGTCAGATTTAAAATCTATTCCCAATCAACTCTTCACAACATTCACATTTATTCATCTATGTTAAATTAATAAAAGGTGTGAATAATACTGACAAAATTGATCATTATTGTTCATGTAGATTTAGAAAATTATAAGGTAATCTAAAATGTAAAAGGAATTGAGAGAAACTATTAAGGTTCTTATAAATAAATTCATCCTATGCTATTTTTTCAAATCAAGACTGAAAGTTCTGTGAGACTTATTTAAATTGACTATACAAGCTATTTGATAAATTGTGCGTTTTTAGAGCATAAACCATTTTCATTATTTTTGACAAATACCAGTACAAAGACTCTACCATAGCATTAGGGTTCAACAAATACTTTAGGAAACTATGCCAAAATGATGTTGCAAAGTAAAACCTAATAGCAATCTGAGAGTTTATAGCCAATGCAGTTTGATGAAGAAAAGACACAATCACAATGAAACATCAAAAGCAGATAGCCGTCCCAGAAATAAATACCACCCCCCTCAACTTTCCTGTAGATAAAGTAATGGAGGTATAGTTCTTACCTGGACTACAAAAGATAAATACAATTCTATTGACTAATGTCCCAAAACAGAACTCCCTTTACAAAACAAGTTTGAACACTTACTATATTTCCTACCATCTAACCTTGCTGACCCCCTCCTCTTTAACTGGCATCCCTGAAGATAAAGTAAAGCATGTCAACATCTGTTCCCATTCACACCGATTTTAATTTACCAAAAGAGCTTTGCTATTTTCAGAGCAGACTCCAGAGCACAATGACAGATTTAGGACCTTTACTGGGGTTGCATTTCGAGTGTGTCAGCATTTCCTACTCACCAAGAGTAAATTCCAGGGGGTCACAACAAAGGAATAGCTGAAATTCAGACTTCATTATAGAGATTTTTCCCACCCTTACTTATTTCATCACAACTTAAACTATCAACATGCTATCCTATTTAGTGAGGTATCATTGGTGCTGCACAGTAATTGAACTAAAATTATCTAGTCCCGGGGCAAAGATAAAAGTCCTTTAGGCTCTTCCTATGGAGTTATACATACATAATTACCTCTTCCAGAACTTTATATCTGACTGAAATTTAATCACCATAATATAACATTTTTATAACTCTTTAAATTTGTAAACTAGTATATGCTTTTAAAAACACTTCCACATCCTTAATGTCGGTTTCATAATTCGATTATACGTACTGAGTTTAAGTCACAATTATTCTTTCCAACCTAAGAATTCCATAGTTACATGTTTTTTAATACCATACTTTACTCAGACATTTTAAATATGCGTAAAGAAAGTCACTCTCACATCACCCCAGTTTCCCTAGATAATTCAGAGTTTTTAAGACACAATATGAAGAGCAACTTGGAGAAACAATGCACAAGTTATGTTGTAATCAAATAACAACTAAGACATGAGCAGCTGAGCAGAAGGAAGATGGGCAACGGAATGCCGTACAGCAATCAGCACTGTTGACTAATCAGAATTTGAGACACTAGAAGGTAATAAGGGTATTATAAAGAATGGCTTATTGAAGGAGCAGCTGTTTATGTGTAGCTCACTGTTTAAATGAGTTCCACTAGATTGCCATGGTATGTTTTGGTGAAAATGTTTAACTCCTTTTAAAATGATCATTAGAGAAGAAACAGCAAGTACCAAGTGGCAAGTTTGGAGATATCAAAACACCAACTAAGATAACAGCTTTAGAACAGATATCTGGGTGGTTTCAAAACTGTAGGAAATGCCCATTTCGATGACTTTTTAAGTCAAAAATACTTAGGTACTCATTCTTCTCTTAAAAAGCTTAGAAGTTAGATCTATTCCACTATCATTACTGGGTAATGTTATGGGCACAAAGATGAGGCAGCAATATAATAGGGGAATCTTCAGAGGATAAGAAAAAGAAAAGGCAGAGTAAAAATACCCAACAGGATAGCCGCAAATTAAAGACTGCCTTGAATTTAAAATATGTTCATCTTCTCAATAAGCAGAAGAAATAAGATCCTGAATTACATTTCAAAATAGTTTTACATATTTTTGGCTTAAAATATAATACAAAAACCACTCTCCTACACTGACTTACAAGAAGTAAATAAATTTTAAAGCAGATGAGAGAGACTGCAAAACAACATTTAATTAACTAATGTTACTTTCATAAAGCAATAATCATCTTATTCAAAACTACTTGTCATACGGTTGTGTTGGCTTTGTAATTGGATTGATTCACAGTTTTGTCTTCCTTACTTTCACCCAAGGAGCAAATGTCTATTGTTTCTTCTGCCCCACCAAAAAAAAGAATTCCATAAATTACAACATATAGGCACCGATAATTCACTGAATTTATCATAATATAGTATTATGAATATTTCATTTGACAAGTGTTCGGTAATATTTTTAAGCAGTCAGCAAGCGGTCGAAACTCTGCTATCTTTTGTAACAGTTCACATGTCAAACTGGCAAAGTGCCCATATTGTAAGGCAGAAAAAAAAAATCTATTTAATGTCTGCCCCACAAGGCGACATGAGGTTTGATTGGCAGAAAGCAGAGAGTGGCTTTTGATCATGTGTCCTAACAAGCAGTTCCAGCTCCTGTCTTTTCAGCTGATGGGCTCCACATTACCCATTCAAACAGAAATGACAGACCACTGCACTACTCTCTGGCTCTAGTCACACGCAGTGGGAGCTATGCTGGAGACAGAGTCACTGATTAAATATATCAGTTTTTCAAGACAAGCAGGTTGTCTGAATCAAAGTTGGACAGAATAGACTCAACATTATTAAAAGGGGATATAAAACTGAGATTGAGTGATGTTCAGCCAGTTTGCACAGCCTCAGGGATTCCCAGGCTGACAAGGGGAATAAGGAACAGCAGAACTCATAAAAACAGGGTCAGAAATTAACTGTGACACCTTGGCTATTTTCCCATCACTTTAGGACCACTGGGTTTCAAAATTTTGGAGTCTCTTTTTTACTTTTTTACTTTCTTTTTCATTAAATGAATTCAGTAGAGGGAGAAAAATACATAAAAGCATGATTACTGCAGTTTGTCAGTTACAGTCTTAAAGGGAATAAAATACTGGATACCAAACCCTTTGCATCTTATTTTAAAATATACTAATATACATTCTCCTAACTGGGACCTTTATTTTAGAACTTTATTGCATTTATTGGTTTGGCATTATAACGTAACTTTAAAATCAAGGAATATTAGTCATAGAAATTATACAGTTAAAAATTGTTTAAGTGTCCTGACAACCAGAGGGCTAGCCAAGTGCTAGTTATCATATTTAACCATCCTATTTTCTTTGCTATAGAATGCATATTATTTAAGCCTTTTGCTTAAAATATACTTAGAGACATAAATTTCTAAAATGTATGGAATTGTTCAATACAAAATTGTATTGTCTAAATTTATGTGTTTTTTAGATTCTGAATATAGCCTGTCATAATCTAGAACATATCATCAGCTACCTATGTGATGCAAATAAAATCTAAAGTTGTTTTCTATTTGGAAAAATAAAAATAATTGCCCAAAGAAGTAAAAAAGAAAACTATCTGGTCATAGAAACTAAAGAAACAATCTGAAACAAATCATTTGAAACCAAAAGATACACTTGAATAAATAGTCCATTCAGATGTTATTCTAAAACAGTCCTTCCAAGAGATTTTAACTTCTTTTTAACTCTGATATAAAGAATTAGTTTTACTTATTTTTTTTTTTTTAGTAACATACTCCAGCTATTCCTTGAAACACTTATGTTCTCATTACTAGTGTTGGCACCACTGTAAATATTTAGTAGCAGCCTCCTCGTTAGATATTTAAGATATGATTAAAACATTAAATATTCCTACCAAGATGAAGATAGAGTTTTAATAGAGAAGACTAAGGAATTAGAATAGTTATGACATAAGATACTGAACTAATAGAGGATGAAGAGATACAAGAATTGCATTTTCTGGAAGAAGATGGTAAAATCACAAATGGTGGATATTCAACCTCTGAAAAGCAATATTTTATTTTATTGTGTTACTCATTTAGTTAAATTACTTTAAATTTCAAAGTTAATTTAACACTAGCTGGTATATATTGGTTAAAGAATGTACCATTTTTCAGAATAATCTTAATACAAATAGTAGTTATAACATAGACTATGCTATCACTAATAAACAAGTCAGGATTAATTAAATATGCATTCTACTGTATGAAAATAAAGTTACATGTTCTCTAGCTTCTGTACTTCATAACTTTAAGGATCTTTAAGGATTAAGAAAACGATGATAACAATACATTTTATCCCAAGTTATCACAGGCACGACCAAGCAATTATTGAAAAAGCTGATTGTCTTCAAAAATGTAAGAAAATTAGCTTGATGAGGCTAATTTGACTCCTTATATGAGCCCACATTTGAACAAAAAAAAGGGGAGGGGGGGATCTTTATTGGGAATTGCTTTCCAAAATCTGAAATACAGTAAAGTGGCATTTCATTTTTTTCCTAAGAACTGGTTTATATTTAACATCCTTTTTTTAAAATCACCACATGCCTCTTAATTTAAAACTAGAAGGAGAGAGGATAGGAAATTTCTAAAATGAATAGTCAACTATGATAGGTAAAAAGAGACAAAATCTGCATATGTATTGCCAATGTATTAGGTTAAGTAAACCTGAAGCTCTCCAAAGTACATTTTTCCCTTTTTACAATCCAGTTGTAAGAAACAACTGTGTATTACCCATGCTTTACCACACGGGTCTTTTATATTCTATACCAGGAAAAGCCAAAGAAAGGGGGTAAAATTCCGCAAAAGATTTTCAACACCGTAAAAAAAGAATACTTTCTTTTAAAAGAATCCAAAATAATTAATTATTTTAGCCACTATATTATTGCTTACAGTAATACACAGCAATAACATTTACGTTGATTGAATTCTGTTTCCTTAATGTGAAATTTGTTTGGGGTTAATTAGCACGGCTGAGGAATAAGCTTAATAATTTTATGTTGTTTACACTGGAGGCAGTTTTCCACGAGCACTGCTCAGGGAGGAAGTGACATCTTCTAATTTCAGACAAAACATGGAGGTGAAGGCGGCTGCTCACTGTGGGATCACAAGAGAGGCCCTTCCTCCTTCTGCAAGCTTCCCCAGTACTGGGGTGTCTAATGGCCACAATACAAAGTTGTTCAAATTATTTTTCAGGCATGATAAGTCTCTAAACCAAACACCGAGCTGAGCGGGGATTTTTTAAAAAACAGACTTATACAAATGGAGAAAGTCCACAATATTAGACATTTTTACTGTCCCTTCCTTAAGAAAAAGCAGGTCTAATTAGTTGTCTTCCTAAAATGCATACCTAGCATTTTTATTATGTATTATAACATTTTGCTCAGAGCTGACATTTTTATTCTGACAAGCACTGTCTGGAGAGCTCTCAATAAATAATACATTGACAATTTTCAGTAAATAAGCAGTGGACACAAATCGTTATCCTTACTTACAGCTGCCCCACTCTAATAGTGCTTTTACAAGTGAGGTGACTATTCAGTCTAATGCAATCCTCTCAGTGCTGGAAAGACATTTTCATTCATTACCACGGTCACAAGCACTTAAAGCACTTTTAAGCCCTGTTGCAAAACAGCAGGAATGGCAGAGCAAGTGGAGCTAACGAAAACCAAAGTTCATCACCAGAGAAACCTGAGGCTGTTCACCTAAACAACTAGGAAATTCACTTCTACCTGGCCCACCTCAACACTTCTAGATCGACATGTCTAAGAAGAATACAAGCTTTTCTTTGACAGTTAAATGTTAAAGCCTGTGGGTTTTGTTTTCCACAAACCCAAATTTGGTTCACTATCCAATATTTATTAAGCACCACAGGATAAGAGAAGGGATAACTCTATGGCCTATGTGCTATACCTTTGATCAACATACAGAAACAAATAATATCTGAATCCAGATTAATAATACATATGAAACCACACAATACCTGTTCTTTTTTCTTTCAACAACTTTTCTTCCCTAACAATAGCCCCCAACACCATCACTCTAAACTATTCACTAAGCCACTAAGGCAGTCTTGAATTTCATTCTTATTGATGAGATCACATCAATTTGATTTTCTAGCAATGTGAGAAGCAAACTTATATGAAATAAAACTTAAAGAAAGAATAATAAAATGAGAAGGTAATATCTATTATACCTTGACATATACAGCTGGTAGCTAGTACTTTCATCTTACTTCTTAATCAAACCAATTTATCCATTATTTTAACACTTCTAAAACAATTAACTGATCAGGAAGATGTCTGAAAATATGTTAGCCAGTCAGAAGTTGATTTCATGCTATCATATTATATGGCTTGGACTATATATTATAGAACAAATAGTGTAGTATAACTACTATACCATAGTTCACAATTGTTGGTGTGCATCTGAAACACCTGGAGAGACTGTTAAAACACAGGTTTGTGGGCCCCATTCCAGAGTTTCTGATTTAGTAGGTCAAGGATGAAGCCCAAGAATTTGCATTGCTAACAAGCTCCCAGGTGATGCCAATGCAACTGACAGTTTGAGAAACATTGGGCTACAAGATTGAGTTCATCTGAACAGATAAGATGCACGTGACTTACATTGGAGCTAAATGTATAGTCACTTCCCTTATTTTATATGAATAGAATGATAGATTGTGGAGTTTTCATATTTGGACCAAGTTTGATGCAAAGTTTATTGCTGCAACATGAAAGCAACAATGATAAACTGAAGTAAGTATCTAAGAAAAAAAAATCAATCCATAAAAATGATGAGAAAAGGAGCTAAGGGGTCTTACTCTCTTCCAATCACCAAGTCAGTCAATCGTACTTCTGCCTGCTAGATGTATTCCATCTGTACAGAATATTCAAACTCAGTATGTCTAAATGCAAACCTTTCCCCCAAATCTTCTCAACTTTCTATATTCACCATCTTAACAGCTTCACCATTATATCTCTCAGCTAGATATCTCCCTAACCTCACAGCCCACACTTAATTAGCAACATCAACTATATCTCAAATAGCTGATTCCTTCTCTCTTCTTCCCCTGCCATTGCCTTAGCTGTTAGCTGTTTAGTCATCATGATTAGTACCTGCCTGGAACATTAAAATAGACTGTTAACAGATTCCCCTGTATTTGTCCTTGCCTCTTTTCAACTGATAGTCAAAATGCCACCAAACTTAATTTTCTAAAAAAAAAAAAAAAAGTGTTCAATTATGTCAATCATCCTTCTATTTAAAAGTTCTCAACTGCTGCCCACTACCTAAAGGATAAAATTCAATCTCTGTGGTAATGGCTCCAACATATTTTTTCAGTTGTGTTTTTTGTCCTAGTCACACCAAACTTCTTCACATTCTTCACAGGTTTATTCATACCATTGAAACTTTGTATATGCTGTTCTCTCTAGCTGGTATTCCATTATGTCTCTTGTTCTCTATGATGAGCTTATAAAAATATAGCTCAAATGTCAATAAATCCCTTTTGCGATCTGGAAAAAAATATGGTTTCCTCTTGTATACTTGCACAGCTTTTTTTTCTTTTTGCTTTTTGAGTGGGAGTCTTGCTCTGTCACTTAGGTTAGAGTGCAGTGGCACAATCTCAGGTCACTGCAACCTCTGCCTACCGGGTTTAACCGATTCTCCTGTCACAGACACCTGTATAGCTGGGATTTACAGGCATGCACCACCATGCCCAACTAACTTTTGTATTTTTAGTAGAGACAGGATTTAATCATACTTGAGGTACTCCTGACCTCAATTGATCCACCTGCCTCGGTCTCCCAAAGTGCTGGAATTACAAGCATGAGCCACTATGCCCAGCCAGCCACAGTGCCTGGCCAACACAGGATCTTATAGCTTCTTCTACTATTGCATTTATGATAATTGCTTTATTTACATGTGTTTCCTACTAAATTATGAGCTACTAAAAAACAATATTTATCTCTGTTCATCTTCTTCTCCCCCTTCTTCCACTTTTACCTCTCTCCAACTCAGGCCCACTACAGTACTGCATGAAAAAGCTTAATAAATGATTATGGAATTAATAAGCATACATGTGTGTGTATTTAAGTATGTATACATATGTTGTTATGTGTGCATATATGTATGTTTTGTTTAGATGAAGAGGCATTCTCTAAAAATTAAAGCAATTCATCTCTTTTTAATCATGTTATTACTCTCTGAAAACTTTTATAATAAATCAACAGTATTTTAGGTCAATGTATACTAATGCTAGGATCCACAGCAGGCATTGTGAAGATAGACTAAAGATATGGTATGTGTCCTCAAGAAAATTAAAATCTTCTTGGGAGGCGAGAGCAATAAATGTAAAATAACAAACACTTTTCACCTATGTCAAAATCAGTTGAACATGTTTTTGCAGTTTTACTTGTGAATTCTCTAGTATACTCCATTGATATATGTGACTATTTCTCTTCCAATATCACATTGCCTTGATTACTATAGCTATATAGCATGCCTCAATACAGTACTGAGTAGAATCATTCCTAACACTTTATTCTTCTTTCTCAAGATTTGCTTAGCTATTCTAGAATACGATCCTTTCTATACACATTTTAGCCTAAGTTTGCCTATGTATATGAAAGTCTTGCTGGGATTTTTATAGGAATTGCATTAAGTGTGTACACTATTTGGGGGAAAAGTGACATTTTTACCATGTTGAGTCTTCCAGTACATGAATACAATATACCTTGCCATATTTTTAAGTCTTTTTTCATTTTTGTAGTAAGCATTTTGTAATTTCAGCATATATATCTGGTACATGTCTATTAACTGCATACCTAAGTGAATCATTTTATTTGGAGAAACTGCAAATAGTTTTGTGCTGGGTTTGTTTGTTTGTCTGTTTATTTATTTGTTTATTGTTTTTGAGATAGAGTCTTGCTCTGTCACCCAGGTTGGAGTAAAGTTGCACAATATCAACTCATTATCTCCACCTTCCGGGTTCAAATGATCCTCCTGCCTCTGCCTCCTGAGTAGTTGGAATTAAGGGCACCCACCACCACACACAGCTAATTTTTGTATTTTTAGTAAAGATGGGATTTCACCATGTTGGCTAGGCTCAAATTCCTGATCTCAGGTGACCCACCTGCCTTGGCCTTCCAAAGTGCTGAAATTACAGGTGTGAGCCACTGCACCCAGCCAAGTTTTGTGTTTTTAATTTCAGTTTTCATATGTTGCTTTGTTCTGAATTTTGTGTCTCCCCAAAATTTGTATGTTGAAACCCAATACCCAATGTGGTAGTATTAAGAGGTGATGGTCTTTCAGAAGTGATTAGATAATGAGGGCTCCATCCCCATGAATGGGATTGATGCCCTTATAAAAGAGGCCTGAGGAAGTTTGTTTGCCCTTTCCACCATGGGAGGACACAGCAACAAGGCACCATTTATGAAGCACAGAGCCCTTACCAGACACAAAATCTATTGGTGCCTTGATCTTAGACTTCCCAGTCTCCAGAAAATATCAAAGAAGCTAATGCCACATAGCAAGCAATAAATTTATGTTATTTATAAATTATCCAGTTTATGGTATTTTATTATAGTAGCCTGAAAAAATACCAAAGACATAGGTTCATTGCTATTGCATAGTAATGAGATTGATTTTTAAGTGTTGATCTTATATCCTGTGACCTTGTTGACTCATTAGTTCTAAGAGGCTGGTTTTTTTGTTTTGTTCCATTTTATTTTGTATTTAGATTACTTGGAATTTTCTATATAGATAATCATGTGATTCGCAAAGCAGTTCAATGGAGGAAGGTTAGCCTTTTCAACAGATGATGCTGCAGCAAATTAGACATTCATAGGCCAAAAGAAATGAGCCTTGACTTAAACCTTACATAAAAATTAACTCAAAATGAATTATAGTATAAAACTATACATCTTTCAGAAAAAAAAATAGGAGAAAATGTTTAGAATCTGGAGCTATGCAAAGTATTCTTAGACTTGATGCCAAAACTTGATCCATATAGTTAAAAACTGTTCAACTGGACCTCATCAAAATTAGAAACTTTCATCTGTGAAAGTCCATGTAAAGAGGATAACAGACAAGCTAAAGACTGGGAGAAAATTTGAAAACCATGTATCTATCATAGGACTAGTATCTAGAATAATAAAAAGCTTTCAAAACAGCAAAAATAAAACAATCCAATTAGAAAATAGACAGAAAACGTGAAAAGACATTTTACCTACAAGGATACATATATGGCAAACAAGCATGTGAAATTGTGTTCAACATCATTAGCCACAGGATAAATGTGAATTGACCTACAATAAGATATCACCACACACCTATAAGAACAGTTCAAATAAAAGTGACAAAACCTAATGCTGACCAAGATGCAGAGATGCTGGATCACTCATAAATTGTAGGTGGGTATGTAAAATAGTAGAGCTACTCTGAAATATAGTGTGGCAGTTTCATATAAAATCGAACATACAATTACCATATAGCCAGCAATTTTACTCTTGGGTATCAATTCCAAAGAAACAAAAACTTACGTTACAAAAACCTGTACACAATGTTCACAGCAACTTTATTTGTAATAGTCAAAAACTAGAATCTGCACAGAGGTTCTTCAATTTGTAAACAGTTAAACATATATGAATTACAAATATGATGCAGACCATGGAACACTACTTAGCAATTTTTTTAAAGTATGAACTTTTTAAAATTTTGTTTTGTTGACACCCATTAATTGGATTAGATGAATCTCCAGGGAATTAAACTGAGTTTTTTAAAGTAAATTCTAAAAAGCTACATATTATATAACTGCATTTATATAACATCTTTAAGATGGAAAAAAGTTAGAAATAAAGAACATATTAGTAGTTGCCAGGGGTTTGGTATAGAGGGCAAGGGATGCTGGCATTGAAGAGAGGTAGGTGTGGTTACAAAGGAGCAACACAAGAGATTCTTGTGATATTGAAACTGTTCAGTATTTTGACTGTTGTTGTGGATACATGTACCTAAATAGGTGATCTATAGGTGACAAAAATATATAGAACTTAATATACACAACTGCATATAACAAAAAGTGGAGAAACAAGAGTAACATCAGTGGATTGTTTCAATGTCAGTAACCTGGTTGTGCTATTATATACGTTTTACAAAATATTACCCCTGGGAGAAACTGGGCAAAATGTATAAAGAATAGCTCTGTATTCTTTTCTTTTCTTTTCTTTTCTTTTTTTTTTTTTTTTTTGAGATGGAGTTTCGCTCTTGTTACCCAGGCTGGAGTGCAACGGCGCGATCTTGGCACATCGCAACCTCCACCTCCTGGGTTCAGGCAATTCTCCTGCCTCAGCCTCAAGAGTAGCTGGGATTACAGGCATGTGCCACCACGCCCAGCTAATTTTTAGTATTTTTAGTAGAGACGGGGTTTCACCATGTTGACCAGGATGGTCTCGATCTCTTGACCTCATGATCCACCTGCCTCGGCCTCCCAAAGTGCTGGGATTACAGGCTTGAGCCACCGCGCCCGGCCCAGGTTTGTATTATTTTCTATAGCTGCATGTAAATCTACAATTGTCTCAATAAAAAATCTCAATTTAAAAAAGAGCAAACAGTATAATTAGGGTTATAATTTATTGATAAATGAAATTGCATATAGGTTTGAGTATTAATAATTTTAGAGGAGGAGAAATTCACAAGAGCCAGTCGGATATAATCCGGAATTCTGTATAGTGAAAAATAGATAAATGGAAAATTTCAATAAACGAAAAGAAGACAAAGTTATTCTGGATAGGAGGGATAATGACTAAGCTTGAAGTATATTGAACTAAATAACTAAACAACTTCAGCACTATGCTGACTCAACAGGTAAAAACTTATTTGAGATTGTTACATCCTCAAATTTCTTAATCACAATGCTCACTAGAGAAAGACTACAAAAGAACTCCAGGAACCAAATGCTAAGTATGCGCAGTGTGTCTAATACAACTAAGGAATGTCCAAGTTACATGTTTGTGCAAGCGCAAAGGTCCTAAGACATGCTTAAGGAGGAGGTGAGGAGTTCATGGCAGAGAAAAGACTAGAGTAATACAAAATGGGGCTTCAAAGTCATAGTAATATGTTAGGATTTTAAGCAATGGATTTTATTCTAAGCATAATAGAGATTGATGATCATTGACCAGATAACAATGCTCCAATGCCAATAAAATGCCTAAACCCTCTGGATATTAGATAACACCAAGAAGAAGCAAAAGGGGCATAATTTCAAATGACTAAAGTTAAATACTGAAGTTCCTGATTTATCTAGAAGTGAGACCAGACTTTCTGCTATTCGTCAGGGTGGAGGCATAAGAGTTAAATTTAAAACCAAGAAATAATTTTTAGGACTTTGTACATTGGGCATATAAGACAGCTTCCGGTCTACCTCTTCTAACTGAAAACAAGGGAAAATCGCTCTAAAACATGGGGCTTATGCTGTAATTCTTAAATTTTCCATCTCTTCTCTGTCCATAACACAAACAAAAAGTACAAGATAAGAGATATTTCTGGGGGATCAGTAGAAAGCTCTCATTAAGCCAGTATGGGCATTCTGGAGTGAAATGGAATCCCAGTGCAAAGAGTTTGTTAGCCACTCTTTAAAAAAAAGTGCCCTATGACTATTGGTTACTGACATTCAAAAGGTATATTTAGCATAATAATTCTGCTGCTGTTGTTGCTGCTGCTGTAATGGTGCTGTTGCAAATAATTCAATATTTGTCATATTTTCATAGTTGTTCTTCATTATACCTTCATACACTTTTTCTAGCCACCTATTTGTATTTAATCATTTCCGATGTATTATGTTAAAGCAATTAGGAGAATCCACAGTCCCCCAATTTCTGCACTCCCAATGCTAGTGGATGGCCTAAATTCTATTACTTCATTGTGAGAGTACTTGTCTGTCCTCTCAGTTTTTCTAGGTACAGCTACTCAGTTATACTTAAATTTAAGACATCAACTAAGAAAGCTATGATAGGTCTGAGCACCATACATATTCAGCATTAAGCCATAGCTTTGAAGCCATGACTTTGTTCATATGTACTTCATTGGACAATGACTGTTTCAGATATCAAAACTGGATAGAAGTTTTTGTCTCTACCTTCATAAAAATTTTAACATCGGAAAGAAGAGATTGGAAATAGAAAAAGATAGTTTCAAGCATAATGAAAGAAAATGAATCATAAGATTTGTTCAGTTTGAACTGAAAACAGTTTAAAAAAGTAATAATAGTGAACTCTAAAATTTGGATAGAAACTATCAAAGAAATTCAAAATGGCATAGAATTGTATAAATTCTCCTTTAATCCTTAACCAGACCAACATCCTCACTTCATAAATTAAGAAACTACTGCTTAGATCAATTAATTAACCATTAGACACTACCTAGTATGTCAAAAGGAATTACAATAAGAATGCACATTAATCCCAAGCCAGTAACTGTAAGGATTATCATGTTAAACATTCTGAGAGAGAGAGAGGTGATTTCCAGCTAATGTTGACTGTTTGGCTAGAAAAATGTCTATTTCAGTATATATGGTTGGCTAGAACAGTGGCAATAATTAATAGGTTTGTAATTTTGCATTTGAAGTAAGTACGAAAAAACTATTGTGAACCTGATGCAATTAGAGATCAGGAACTACTCTAATTCTAAAACCACACCCTGTGTAGGAAACATCAATAAAGAGGATCAAAGGGGACAAAAGTGTTTCCTAACAAACCTAGTAATCACAGTCCAGTAGAAGAATGGCAATACTCTTGTGCTTCTAGTTGAAAAGAGGGCTAAAGACATTCACCCTGTTGTATTCAGATACAACAAAAGGAAAAAGAAAAATTGCATTGAAGGGACCATCAAAGGCCCTTGTTGAGTTTCTGAAAAGCTCAGTGATGAAGAAAAGCCTGTACTAGACGTTTTGAGGAAGGTGGAACCAAAAGGTATAGACAGTTAAAGCTTTCAGGAATTCTAACACAGGCACATGCATGCACATCCACACACACATGAAAACACACACACACACACACACACACACACACACATACTGCAGCAGCAACTTCTTTGTGTCACATTTTCCGAGAGCGTGGAAAAAGAGCACAAAAATGTGTCAAAATTAATTCCACTCCTGGGGAGACGCCCTAGAGAAGAAACTTGTTCACATGTGCATCAGAAGACAGATGCAAGAATCTTCATAACATTATTGTTTGCACTAGCAGAAAACTGGAAAAAGTCCAAGTGTCCAGAAACGGTAGACAGAAGCATATACTGCTGTATTGCATACCATGGAATAGTATAAGGAGGATTACATAAAAGTGAAAATGAATGAAAGTTCACACAGCAAAATTGATGCTAGAATATAAGAATAAAAGCAAGTCACAAGAGATTACCGTATGACATCTTTTTTATAAAGTTTGAAAACAAGGCTTAACAATATTTAGTGACTTATTTGAAAATATTTTAAGTCAAAAAAGGCAGATAATGATTAACAAAGTTCTGGCAAAAATGTAGATAAAAAAACAAAGATTGGGAATGTGAAGAAAACATAATGAGATTCAATAGTATTAGTAATTTTTATTAAGTTGGATATTGAGTTCACAAGTGCTTGTTTACTTTTATGGTTTATAATAGACATATCAAATATTACATAATAAATAAATGTTTACATTTACCACTTCCTTTTCCATTCATTTTTTCTTTTGATATTGGATATATATTATATAATGAGAAAGAATACAGATCCCAAAACTGTCCTCTATTATTTCCTGAGACTCCCAGAATAAATTCTGAAGAAGTCAGTCTAATGAATTTTTCAATAGAAAAATGCAAAATGCTAATGATCCACTCAAACTCCACAAGCTCAAAAATCATATGAGACTATAACTTATTTCCTAAAACCATCAGAAAGCTGCTTCCTCTCTCTAAACAACAAAATGCCAGAAGAGCACCTTCTAGCTTCACAGTTCAATAAGAGGAAAAATCAGAAACAATTGCCTGCATCTGTTCCCCACATTCTTAGAGAAAGAACCTTAAAAATAAAATTTTAAATCTGAGGAGACAGAAATGAGCAAGAAATTTGAAGCATCTTTTCAAGGCAAAGGCATATAAATTGAAGTTAAGAAAAGATTCAACCAAATAGTGTATTACCCAAACTGTAAATGGGAGTTGCAAAACATATAGCAAATAGAAATGACCAAAATTTGCCCAGAAGGTCTGGAGTTAACAGAATTCTGGCTCATTTTAAGTTTTATAAGGTCATGTGAGAGAGAGACTAGTTTCCAAAAACTTAGAATGCAAATATACTTAACATGAAAATATACTACACCTAATTCAAAAACTAATAGTTCTAGCTCTTCAACATAATCCCTAAATATCGTTGTACAAATCTTTCAGAAAATATTTGTTTATTTAAACTATTTGGTAGAAGATAAGTATTTACTATGAACATGATAAAAATTTTTAAAAACAGGAACAAGGGCACTAATATCATTGGGAGGAAAGATTTTAAAGAGAAGAAAAAATCAATTCAAATAAAGTTGTATCACCATTGCTCTGAATATTCAATTGTTTCTTCACCAAAAGTATGAGTGATCTTGGGAAACTTCAGCATTTAAATGAGTTGAAATTTCCAATTTATTTGAAATAACAATTTCGGATGTTTTAATGAACACTTAAAGTGTTTCTTATGCAAAACTCCAAAACCTTTCCAATTTTTCCTTTTAGTGAGAAAACAAAATGAGATTTAAATCTGGGATATTCTCAGTGCTTCAACAATATAACTTTCAATCAGAATAGCAGTAAAAACCTAATATCCACAAATTTTGCCTTAAAAATTATTGTGATGCTCTCACAGGGTATGAATGTTAATTTTTTTAAATGGGCTTTTAATAGATTTTTACTTCAACAGAAACACATTGCTCTTAACTGGCTACTATCTAAAAACCTCATCCAAGGCTTTACCAACCTCTCTCACTAACACCATCACATTCCACATATTTCTCAGAAGGGAAGATTGGCTTTCAGTGGGGAAACTTTAGTATCAGCTTTTCCAAATGGCCTGAAAAGAGAGTTAAACTGAATTGCTCTTCCAGAACACAAGAAGATCATTGCTGCCAAATGCTAAATCCCTTAACACTATGGAACATTTCCTATGATTCTGTCTGTGGTACAGAATGAGATTCCTAGAATATTTTTCTTTTCAAAAAGCTTCTTCAAATAATAACAGCAATAGTAGTTATAATAGCAACAGTTATAATTACAGAAGTGTGTGTGTGTGTGTGTGTGTGTGTGTGTGTGTGTGTGTGTGTGAAATCTTCACAATAACCCAGCAAGATAGGTATCATTCATACAGATTTACAGATGATGGAACTTAGGCACGAAAGGATTAATTTGTCCAAAGTCACACAACCAGGAAATAATGCTGGCTACAGGTATTGAGCACCTACTTTAAACTGGCAATGTTCTAAAGGCTTTAGTTGCCTTAACTAATTATTCATCTTTATGAAAATCTTGTCCTTATGATAACACTGTAAAGATACCCATTCTTTGATTCAGAAACTGAAGCAGAGAGATCAAGAAATGTGCTTTATGTCCTCTTTCTGGTAAAATGCTGAACTGAAATTCAAACACGGGCAATCCAGCTCCAGAGTCTACATTCAGTAGGCTATCCTGTCTCTCTAAATATTAATACTTAGATTCAAACTCAGATCTAGCTCAAATATATGACTTTTAAAAATGAATTTCCTTCTTGTTTGAACTATAACATATTCTCCTTGTACAGCAAAGGCTATCAGATGAGCAAAATACAACATATAAGCAAACTAAATATATTTCAATGAAAATATATGTAGAAATACAAATGATTATTTAGAGATGTGAATAATGATAATAATCCATCAGATATACACATAAACATATGCTCATTCTTGTGCTGGGAAACAGCTGCATAATCCATTGGAAAGCCTGTCCCACCAGGAATTCAAAGCTCAAATGCTGCTGTCCGTTCTCTACATGCACAGTAAAATGAATCCACATACTTTCATTACCATAATAGCAGAAAGCACAAAATTCCACTGGGCAAATACTCTAATTTCTGACCAATGCCTGTCCTGTGGAATTGTATCTAAAGCCTGCATACTATCCATTACATTTATGGCTCTATCAAAGAGAGTTCATTTATTCTAATATTTCTACCTAACTAAAAGCTTTGTCACTCTCTCCTCATCACAATACTTATTACCTAAAGAATAAGTTTTTAAAAAGAGCCAGAGTCAGAAATTTAGCTTTATTTTGTCAGACAGTTTTGTATCCCTTTCCCTGCAATCTTACATGATTCCAGAACCTAACTGAAACCAGTGCCCTCAGCCTAGGATCATATACTTAGTAGTATGATACACAAGACATGATAGTGGCTGAAGCACTATTATTAAAGAGAGATTAAAACAGCTGTACATTATGCTGAAGCACTCACTCTTCCCTTTACAAACAGACGGTCCTGGATTACAAGCAGCACTTGACCATTTAAATCACGACAACAACCAGATTTAACCAGCTGGGCCATATTCTCCTAGGCAGTGCCTGTTGACCTCCTCAGTCACAGCTGCTCAAATGAAATTCTCATTAGACAACTTATTTTCAGAAGCCAAAGGACTCTCTGATTAAATATATGTATTTAGATATAGAAGTCCTTTTTAAAGTATTCATTTTCTGACAACTGTCGCTTATGTTAGAGCCCAGCTATATTGGCAACAAGATGGGTGATACAAGGATAACTAAAATTCATCATTTAATCATAGCTGAAGAATTTTAATCTTGGAAGCATTTTAACCTGCATCTATTAATCAAAGCCTTCCTGTACACTCTACCTATCAATATAAACAGTGTTTTAAAAGGTGGTTTCTGGCATTCAATCATTCAATCCATCTATGGATCTATCTACCTTCCTACCTACATACCAATTTACCTATCTATGATACTAAATCAAAGTTAAATTCACAAAAGACAGAAACTTTGCCTATCTTTCCATAAGTCTCACTTTCAGAAGGAGCATTTCAGATGCAGCACCTTTGTTCAACAGCATTTAGCAATCTAGTCAAATCACTGCTCAGAAGAGGGCATTTCTGGAAGGAAAAGCAGATTAAACACTGGACAACAATTTGGTTGACCAAAGCATCTGCTTGAAGAGTTTATGTTTCATCATGCAAATATTGTTTTTAAAAGGATCATAATAAACTTTTTACAGATCAGTTCTTGTAGATGAGGGCAAATGAGGCAGAGGCATTTAGTCTGATAAAGAGTAAAAATATTATCTGGAACAAAAATAATGCAAGGAAGGTCATCATTTATTATGTCAATCACACAGGTTGACTATCAGCTAAGCACGAAGTATGACCCTCAAACCACGAAGCAGATGTGAGGGAGAGGTGGGTAATGCATTTGGAAGCTTTTAGGAGTCTGATGAGAAAATATGTCCCAAATGAGGAGATGGACCTGGAACTTTAAAGGATCAATGCCATGGAAATATTGGTGGAGCTGTTATATCTTCTTAGACCTAGTATATAATTATTTGAGAATCAGAAATCTATCCTAAACTTTTTAATGATCCTTTCTATAATTACTTCCATTCCCCCATTATGCCATTCTATACTATTGCTCTAAGTAGATAACCAAAATTAGGATTCAAGCTCAAGATATCAAACTCAAAATAAAAAACTTCTCATTGTTCCCATGACCAAAACATGTTCCTCCACTTTTTAAAAATTGTATTACCATATTCCTATTTGCCCTGAGTCTAAGAAACTCTCAGCATTCATTGAACCATTCCTCTGTCTTGGTCTCTACCCTTAAACATCAAGTCTTAACAGTTCTATCTCATATCTTTTCCATATGCATCTCCCTTCCTTCCTCATTTCTGATGCCTTAGTTCAGCAGACCCTCATTATCTCTAGCCTGAAACAATTTCCTTAATATCTCTCCCTGTTCCCATTCATCCTAAACAGTGTGGCCAGATTAACTTTCCTGAAAGAAAGCTCTAATTCATCACCTTACTGTGCAAAAAAACAGTTAGTGGTTCCTCCATCACCTTCAATATAAAGTTCGAACTCCTTAGACAAAAGTGAAAGGGCCTCCATGATCTGAACACGACCTACTTTTTCAGTCTTATATCCTATATGCATCTTTTCTTTAAATTTAGATCCTGAACTGCTGGCTGTTTTAATGTTCTCTGCCTATTCTTTCTGCCTGAAATGTCTCTCCTCTCAATTTCTGTCTATATAAATCCTTTCATTCTCCAAGACCATCTAAGACCCATTTCCCTATAGAACCTTCCAATGGCTTCCAACGAGAAGTAATTTTTCTATCTAGTAAATTCCCATAACATTATATCTATATAGTTCTACGGAATTTATCATATACTAGACACTGAATTAGAGCTCATTTTTATGTGCCTTATATCTCTTACTAGAATATCAATTATTAAAAGTTAGAGACTATTGTTTTATTCATTATGGATGTACCATATCATCTAACATAGGAGTTCTTAACTGGTTACATAGATAGAATTCAGGGGATCTCTAAACTTTTATGGACAAATTATTTTTCACTAACCTGTATTGAAAATTTGCATTTCCTTAAATTATAGATGCAAGCAACAAACCATACTGTATTTGTAGTTCCTATGACATTGTTACCAATAGTATCACAATTTATATTTTTATATAACATTATACTTGGAGGTATCTCGAAATACCTTTTATGCTTATCACTGCTTAAAAATTGTTATACTGTTAGGCCCTCTGTAAGATCTTGTTTTTAATGCATTAGTAGAATAGCATATTCTACCATATCACAAATGTTTTAAATGATTTACTGTTCAATATAATTCATTATATCTGTAATCTGTATATTTTACCTTATGAATTTAAAATAATTTTAAGAAAAGATCTGTAGGCTTTACTACACTATCAAAGGAATTCACAAAAAGAAAAATTAAGAATCCTTGAGTTTTAATACAATGCATTTCACAGAAGAATATGTAGAAAAATAATCAAAATACTATGTAGTCCTTGAAAAATGCTGTAAAAAGGTATACCATAAGCTGTAGAATATTTTATAAGAAAGTTTATAAAAATTCATTATATTGGTGTTGAAAAAAAGATCAAACTTCTGTCCTCTACAACACCTCTATTAAAATGACAATAGAGATTGCTGCATATCGCCAAGGATAGACAAGTTACTGTCTTCCAAAGAATAATATTTCATATAGACAGCTACAACTGTTAGCTAGTTGGTCTTATCAACCACAATCAGGTTCCTCTTAACTTCTTTTCACACATCTGTATTCTATCCCCAGGAAGCTAGACAGTATAAACCCAATTCTTCCTCCAAGTGACTTCACTCTTTAAAGACACCATCACATCATCTTTGATTTGCTTTTCTCTGGGATCAGTATTACTTACTCCTTCAACCATTCTCTTTATTATATAATTTCATCTCTGTGATTATTCCATTTGTTCTCTGAGAATATCCCAATGCCTTTGAGTTCCTCTTAAAGTGTGGTAATTCTGAACTCAACACAATAATTCAGAAACATTCTATTGAGCAGGAGTTTAGTGGTACTACCACCTCTTGAATGCATCATAATGTACTTCTAGTGATGCTGAATAAAATAACACTGGAAATTTGTCAGCAATATTCATCAAGTTGACCCCATTGCATTTTCTGTCACTTAACACTCATAAGGTTTTTTTGTTTGTTTGTTTTGTTTTATTTTGTTTTATCATTCATCTGGCTGTTATTTGAATTTTCTTCAGTAATTACCTGTGCAGCTGGGATTTGGGTCACAACTTCTGAACTTGATAATAAGATCTATTACATTTTATCATGATAGGCTATTTTTAAGTTTATAATTTCTGTTTGTCAAAAACATTTTGAGTTTTGTTTCCTTCATACATTACATTCACTGTTCCAGGTTTGTGAGATTGGTAAACTTAATAGCATGCTTTCAGTCATTTCATTTGCACTTAATATGTTTAGATTATGTACATTAATATATACTAAAGATACCTGAATTTCTGATGTCTAAAACATATATATTGCAAAAAAAATCTGTAGAATATGAAAAAATGCATTACTAGTAGAAATACAGTAACAAAGAACTCTTAAAAAACTACTATCTCATTTTGTGTCTCTCATACAAAAATCAACTATAACATATGGTAACAAAGAGGATGAACAGAAAATCAACCATTATTTGCAAGGAAAAAATTATTTAAAATTCCCCAGTAGTCCAGAAAAAAATCATCACCAATCAGTGTCTTTATTTTTACATTAAAGAACCCTCCAAAGTATTTGAAAACCACTTACTTATAAAACGAAAACCATCTTTTGGTGGATCACAATTAAAAGTAATCTAGCAATCTCACTTATTCAGTGTATAATTATCTGGCAATCCCCATTATTCAGAACACAGCCAAGAATACGGAAAACAAAGTCTCACAAGCCAAAAGTGTCAGCATGTAGTTCATGCATTAAAGACCATATGTATTTCCCAGAATCTCTCAGCAACACCTCCAGAATATACTTGTTCATATTTCAAATACAGTCTAGAATGTCCTGATTATCTAATTTTATAATCTATAGATAAATAGGAGAAAATTAGAAATTATTTACAACTAAGCAAGAAATAATAGCCAGCAACCTGATACTGAAGGAGAAACCAACACATGCATCAAAAAATATATACATATATACAAATACATATATATATATGCATATATCTCAAGCAGACACAAGAACTCTTTCATAATTGCAAAAAAAAAATAACCATAAAACTCCTAATAATCTCAACGATTTCTAGAGGCATCATTATATTATAGCACAATAAAATAATTGACATTTATAATATATCAGTTATATATAATATATACAATAAGTCAAATTTATATAGTTTATAGTTAATATTTATATAGTTTATAGTTAATTTAAAACATTCATTATTATAATTAATTCTCAAAATGTTTAAGTTGCCAAGTTAATTACCAAATTTTAAATTTTGTGGCTTAAATAGATTGAAGAATTTACCCAGGGCCACAAAATTGTTTGAAAAGTACTGAAGTTCCTAGTCTACTTATTATGACCCTGGATCATCAAGAAATATATACATTTTGTGACATATAACCTGATTAGTGAAACAGGGAAGCATGCGATATATTTTAGAAAGACTGCTACAAAAATTAATTGGAATCTTTTAAGCTTTTGAGTCCTTAAAAGGATAAAATTGTTACATGAAAAATTCCCTAATATAAAATCTCAATTTGTCTATAATATCACAAAACTCTCAACTTAGCATGCAATACTAGAAATATATCCAGAGCTATTAATTACTCTATATTTTCAGGTCTAAAATCTGTACATAAAAATGAAAGTGCAACATAGTATAGCCATCACTTAGACTTGATTCATTTTGTTTAAAAATACTATTGGAGAGTCTTTTTTTGTTTATGATTTCTGCTTATTCTAGGACGTAGGTGAAACCGAGTGAATTCTTGCATAGAGTAGAGAAGGTAGATGTGGGATGTTCCAAGAGATGTCATGTAACCAAGAAGTCACTCTTATGCATTTAGCTTTAACAATATTTGAAGCCCTCAACTCTCCATTTTACAGTGTTATGAGATAAAATAATGTATTTATAAAAATAAAGAGAAATAAATCTTTTTAATTTTGTTGTTTGTTTGTTGACGGAGTCTTGCTCTGTTGCCCAGGCTAGAGTGCAGTGACACGATCTCAGCTCACTACAACCTCCACCTCCTGGGTTCAAGTGATTCTCCTCCCTCAGCCTCCCGAGCAGCTGGGACTACAAGCACTTGCCACCATGCCAGTCTCATTTTTATATTTTTAGAAGAGACGAGGTTTCACCATGTTGGCCAAGCTGATCTTGAACTCCTGACCTCAGGTGATCTGCCTGCCTCAGCCTCCCAAAATGCTGGGATTACAGATGTGAGCCACCATACCCACCCTAATTTTGTTTTTTAAACACTTGATATTTTTATAAAGAAATACTATCCACCAAAAGGAAATAAGGGAGAAAAAATGAAAAATAAAATTGCAGTTAGGAAAAATCCCTTACTACCTTTTTCCAGAGTAAGGATTACGTTAAGTTTAAAACCTTAACTTGTTATCTTAAGAACCAAATAAAATACATAAAGTTTTAGAAAAATGGAGCTATCTGTTTAACACTCCTAATGGATCACTATCTGCCATCACCATGGTAACCTCTGAATAACTTTTTCCTAGCTGGTGCCAATTATGCACTTCTCCAGCCCTTGAAATCCCACTCTTTTTTTTTTTTTTTAAGACCTAGAATCTTTAGGGGAAAAAATAAAATAAATTAAAAAAAAAAAAGCCCAACAGTGAAGTCCACACATACCCTCTTGTTCAGTCCGAGTCATTTCCTCAAGCTTCTTCTGTTTCAGTGTGTCCACCACATCAGCAAGACTCCCTTTGCGGCGTTCTGGGGTTCCAAAAGTAACACTGGTCATTATCTCGCGGTCCCGACTCCCTTCGTCAGGCTTATGTGGTGAGGTAGAGGTATTTCGGAAGGAATATAGGGAACATAACTTATTATTCTCTGATTCCTAGGAAAATAAAATAAAATGAAACCATTAGAATATAAGTTTCTTTGCATGCTACTGAAGAAAAAAATCCCAAACTCATGACAGTATATGATGCTTAGTAGACAAATAAAACATATTAATTAAAATAAAATATAAGTAACTTAGTAGGACAAATAAAAAATATAATTCTGATTAAACAATACTGATCAAACAAATTATAATTAAGCAAAACATTAAAGAAGCAATTGTCAAATGAACTAAAGTGAAGTTGGAGATTTAAATTGTTTAGTTTTTTGAAATATAAAGTAGTATGTGTTCAAAAGCAAACATTTCAACTCTTTACTCATTTAGACCTTTCATTTAAATTAGTTCAGATTCAATGACTAATTATTAGGATTGGTAAAGATTTTCTTTTAATTGGGCACTTTTATTAGCAACACTCTTCCCATAGCATTAAAAGACGTACATCACAAAAATACTATCCTTTAGTTTAGAACCAGTAGAAAAGTTAGCTTCAGTAGCCAAAGTTTATTGTTCACCAGAAAATATATAAATTATCTAAATCAGTGCCAGAAAGTTAGTCAACCTGAATTTTTTGTGTGCTGGGGTTTAGAGAAAACTTTTCGTTTTGGATTTTCTAGCTATACATCTGTCCAAAGTTACAGAAGTCTGTTTGTATTCCTTACCCTTACCACTGATACTTCAGCACAGTTTTCATGTGGCATTTTAAAATGTCTTTTTTTTTTTTAACAAAAGGACAAGTTCATCCTCAGATGAGAAGTAATTTTTTTTTTTAAAGGACAGGCTTATTACAGAAATACTTGTGCAGGAATTACTTCATAGTATAGAGAAGTTAGCTAACTGCTAAAAGGGTTAGATGAGTCAGCTGAAAAGGAAAAGCAAATCGTAGGTAAAAAATAAACACCTAAAATTTATAGAAATAAAATATTTTTATATGGCTTTAAATTGAAACTGAGGGTTGGACATAGCTATTATTTGGAAATAGCCCTTCAGTAGCCTTGCATTCACCTTTTATCTGTTTGTACAAGGGTATTCTCTCTCCCTATATTTATTTTTTTTTAAGTGCATAAGGTAAATTAGCCAGTCTTTGTGATCATCATCAGACTCCTAAATATCCGAATTGCTCCTCTATCTCTTTCCTTCACAAGGAAGCCCAGAAAGAGTCAAGAACTAGAGGACAAGCATGAAGAAAAAGTTATACAGTTAATAACTAATAGGAAAAGGGGAGAAAAGGAAAATAATATCTAGAGCAGTAAATTTCTACATCTATAAATGACATAATAATTATACTCTACAAATGCCAGGTATTTAGGATTATTGCCATGTATATAAGATGGGATGAAATGTATTTTCAGGGTTATAGAAAGCACATAATGAGATAACAAAACACATAGGCATGGTGCTGGGCTCACAATACTGAAATGGTGTTTAACAACTGGTAGGTACTATTTTCCTGAAGGAAGGAGCAGATCTAGGAATGGGACCAAAGAGGTTTTTCTTCCTTCTGAACCTGAGGAATTGTGAAGTAAAAAAATGTTTCTGAGTCTCGAACTAAGTTAAATATTGTGAAAAATCTGAATATATTAAAAACATTTGCGTTGTATACATTAAATGGGTAAATCGTATGTAATATTTATTATATCTTAATTAGCCGAATCTTTTTTTTTTGGAGGGGTTATCAATTAGCTGAATCTTTTGATTAAGAGCTAAATCTTATTTTTTTTTCTGCATACCCATTGCTAGTACAATGCCCAGAACAGAGCAGCTCAACGTATTTGTGCTGAAGTAAACAGAAAAGGATAAAATAAATGGGGCAAAGCAGGGAACAGAGCTCTTCTTTACCTTTCTTCTAGATCCCTTCCTTCATCCAGGAAAGATGTTTTTTTTTGTTTTGTTTTGTTTTTGTTTTTGTTTTGTTTTGTTTAGTAAATCTACTTTACTACTAAAACCACAATGTGAACATTTCTTCATATTACTAAATTCTTTTGTAAATTCTGATTTTTTTTTAAAAGAGATGGGGATCTCGCTATGCTGCCCAGGCTGGAGTGCAGTGGCTAGTCACAGGTGTGTCTTACTACTGATCAGCATGAGAATTTTGACCTGCTTGGTTTTTGTCCTGGGTTGGTTCACTCTTTCTTAGGCAACCTGGTGGTCCCTTACTCCATATTAATGCTGAACTTGGTGCAAGTAGATGATCATAGGGTGTATTACAGCCTAGAGCTCCTTGGCTCAAGTAACACTCGCAGCTCAACTCTGCCTCCCCAGCAGCTGGGACTACAGGCACATACCACTGTACAATGGTCATACAGTATTCCATTGTGAAATGCACCATAATAACCTGTCTTTTGTTGTTTGACATCTACTTCTTGTCCATGTTTTATTATAAATAGTGATTTGATAAACATTCATTGTGTTCATTTATTTTCTGTTGGAGATCCATTCCTGGAGGCAGAGTTAAGGTTAAGAACACTTCTTTTTTTATTGCATTTTAGGTTTTGGGGTACATGTGAAGAACATGCAAGATTGTTGCATAGGTACACACGTGGCAGTGTGATTTGCTGCCTTCCTCCCCCTCACCTATATTTGGCATTTCTTCCCATGCCATCCCCCCCAACTCCCTACCCCCCACTGTCCCTCCCCTATTTCCCTCCAACAGACCCCAGTGTGTAGTGCTCCCCTCCCTGTGTTCATGTGTTCTCATTGTTCAACACCCACCTATGAGTCAGAACATGCAGTGTTTGATTTTCTGCTCCTGTGTCAGTTTGCTGAGAATGATGGCTTCCAGGTTCATCGATGTCCCTACAAAGGACACGAACTCATCGTTTTTGATGGCTGCGTACTATTCCATGGTGTATATGTGCCACAATTTCCCTGTCCAGTCTATCATTGGTGGGCATTTGGGTTGGTTCCAGGTCTTTGCTATTGTAAACTATGCTGCAATGAACATTCGTGCGCATGTGATGTGTCCTTGTAGTAGAACTATTTATAATCCTTTGGATATATACCCAGGAAAGATGTTTTATCTCACTTAATATTTACAAGAATTCTGTGAAGTGATGCAGAGGAACCCCTTCTTTTAGATGCCAGTCATGGCTAGTAGATGGCTCCTTGGAATGGCCAGTTCATTCTCCACTTGTGCAAATGAAATGCAGAGACATCTGTGTCAAAGCCATTTAGACCTCCTAATAAAGTCCATATTAGACATCTGACCAAAGCATTTATGAATTAATAATCACCATTTGATCAATCATACTTCAGATGCTTTTGTTTCAAACCCAAATTATTGTCACATTATACCTGCCTCCCCCTCCCCCCCGCAAAAAAAAAAAAAAAAAAAAAAAAAAAAAAAAAAAAAAAACACCTCTAGCTCAACCTAAGGGATTAAAGAACAAGTCAAAACAGTAATATGTGGAAGTGGTTACCTACAAATGACTCACTACTGACTATAATAAAGGAGTTTTTCCCATCACTGACAAACTGAAATTGAAAGATGCTAAGAGAGGCTCTCCAGCCTGCACCACAGACAATAACCATGGGTTCCTTATTATAATGATAACCCACACTGTTCTCAGCCTGGTAATCTGTGCAAAGTGGCTCAACACTACCAAACAGTAGAGAACAAGAGGCTAGAGAGTCATGATTTCCCCCCAAAAGCCACAAGAATTACTTGCAATATGTCACCAAATTATAAAAATAGGCACTAAATAAAAATAAATGGCTTAAGTTGTGTAAGTCATGTTATACCATGCTAACAACAGTGGGAAGGGGCAAAATTTTCCATTTCCAGCTATCACTTTTTAACTTTCTAAAACTTAACAAATACTAACCTTTCATAAATGTTAGTCTGTAAGCAATTCATCTGGGTTAAAGGAATACATAAATTAATAAACTTATAATAGCTTACTGTCTAATATGAAGTCAATAATGCCAAGTTTTTAAAAAATCTTGACAATCTCTAGTTTTTTTAAGGAGGCTATATAATTTTGAAGTAAATTTTATTAAGAAAAAACACCCAGATTATTTTGTAATTTCCTAAAAACAAAACAGGTCCAATGACACACCAACTGAGACAAAATATCTGATACAGTTTGGATTTGTGTCACCGTCCAAATCTCATGTTGAATTGTAATTCCTAATGTTGGAGGAGAGGCTTGGTGGGAGGTAACTGAATCACAGCAGTAGACTTTCCCCTTGCTTATGATAGCAAATGAGTTTTCAGAACATCTGATTGTTCAAAAGTGTGTAGCAACTTCCCTTTCTCTCTCTTTCTTCTGCTCCAGCCATGTAAGATGTGCCTGCTACCCCTTCACTTTCCACCATGATTATAAATCTGAGGTCTCCCCAACCATGCTTCCTGTATAGCCTGAAGAACTGTGAGCTATTAAACCACTTTTTTAAATAAATTAGCCAGTCTCAGGTATTTCTTTAGAGCAGTGTGGGAATAGACTAAACCAATGTCCAATGATAATATCTACCAATTCTTAATGCATGTCATTGCAGCATTGCTGTCAAGAGACTTGAGATAATATTTCCCCTAAAGCAGAGGTTCTCAAGCTTCAATGTGTAGAATTATCTGGCAAGTGTGTTAAAATGCAGATTCCTTCACCCAATACAACCTTCCAAAATGATGGGGCCAAGGAATATGAATATTGATGAACATCCCAAGTGATTCTGATGCACAGTTCCTGACCCCACTTTAAGAAATATTGCTCCCTAAAAGACAATGAAATAAGTATGTTTTGCCTTAATATTATAATGTGAATATAATGGTGTAAAAATTTTTAAAGCTGGTTGTGATTCTTACTTCTCTTCTTTTGATCTTTCTTTTGAAAATCAACAAACATTAAAAAAAGCTCATCATCACTGGTCATTAGAGAAATGAAAATCAAAACCACAATGAGATACCATCTCACACCAGTTAGAATGGCAATCATTGAAAAGTCAGGAAACAACAGATGCTGGAGAGGATATGGAGAAAGAAGAACATTTTTACACTGTTGGTGAAAGTGTAAATTAGTTCAACCATTGTGAAAGACAGTGTGGTGATTCCCCAAGGATCTAGAACTAGAAATACCATTTGACCCAGCAAGCCCATTACTGAGTATATATCCAAAGGATTATAAATCACTCTACTCTAAAGATCCATGCACACATATGTTTATTACAGCACTGTTCACAATAGCAAAGACCTGGAACCAACCCAAATGCCCATCAATGATGGACTGGATATAGAAAATGTAGCACATATACACCACAGAATACTATGCAGCCATAAAAAAGAATGAGTTCATGTCCTTTGCAGGGACATAGATGAAGCTGGAAGCCATCATTCTCAGCAAAGTAACACAGGAATAGAAAACCAAACACTGTGTGTTCTCACTCGTAAGTGGGAGTTGAACAATGAGAACACATGTACACTAGGAGGGGACTATCACACACCAGGGGCCTGTCAGGAGGTGGGGCACTAGGGGAAGGATGGCATTAGGGGAAATACCTAAGATAGATGACCTAAGGTTGATGGGTACAACAAACTACCATAGCATGTGTATACCTATGTAACAAACCTGTATGTTCTACACATATATCCCAGATCTTAAAGTATAATTATTTTTTAAAATCTTTAAATCTTAAAAAAAAGAAACAACCACTATATAAATGGCAAAACACATGAACATCCCAAAAAGAAGAACATGTGGGCCCTGAGTTAGTAAACATTTGTTTATTCAAATGAAATTTACTACAAATTTCTTTTCTTTCAACCCCTTCAGCAGCCTACCAAACCTAACAGTAAAGAAAATTTTCAAAACATGATTTAAAAAGATCCCAGTCTCAATGCAAGGAAAAAAGCCATGTTGATTCAGATAATCTAAAGAGCATTACACTGGAAATCAATTAAAGATAGTATGTAAAATATATGTAGATGATTGGAAAAGCACATGGTAGTATTATTTCAAATGCAAGGGGAAAAAACATGTTGATTCAGATAATCCAAAGAGCATTTCACAGGAAATCAATTAAACACAGTATATAAAATATATTAGATGATTGCCGGGCTCGGTGGCTCAAGCCTGTAATCCCAGCACTTTGGGAGGCCGAGGCAGGTGGATCACAAGGTTGAGAGATCGAGACCATCCTGGTGAACATGGTGAAACCCCATCTCTACTAAAAATACAAAAAATTAGCTGCGCATGGTGGCACGTGCCTGTAATCCCAGCTACTCAGGAGGCTGAGGCAGGAGAATTGCTTGAACCCAGGAGGCGGAGGTTGCAGTGAGCCGAGATCACGCCATTGCACTCCAGCCTGGGTAACAAGAGCGAAACGCTGTCTCAAAATAAATAAATAAATATATATATATATATATATATATATATATATATATATATATATTAGATGATTGAAAAAGCACACAGTAATATCAAAAATACTTGTTAAACAAAGTTTCTAGGAAAGAAAAAGCAATTTTCACAAATCGGGAATTTTAATGAAGATGTTTTCCAGTGTTTGAAGAGATAAAGGAAATATTAAAAACAAAAAACATTAAAACAAATATTGTTCATATGTTTCAGAAGTTATTATTCACAACTGACTGTTCAGCAATGGCATTCAAATTGCTTTAAATTTAAGTAGCCTTCTCATGGTATTGGGTATATCAAACTTACTCCAATCTTTGGGCATTTGTGTGCCTTGTTGCTTTCCCCTGGAATCTTCCTTAACTTTGAACCCAACCCACCTATCAAAGTACAGATCAAACTCCATGTCATCCTTGAAGCACCACTTACTATACCGGACCTCACTATCATGCTAACTTCCAAACTACACATCAAAGCACTTAATCATAACCATATAATTTGTCATTTAATAATATACTAGAATAAAAATATTCATTACTCTTTTGCATGTAATTGTCATATTTGTAACTAAAGTTTAACTCTTAAAGGATTTCAGGACTTCATGCTTCTTCTATAGGCTTCCAGAGCACACAACAAAATTATGTAAGTGTGGACTAACAAAATTGAAACAACCACTCATCAAATCTGTCAAAAATAATCTGCAGGCTGGCACAGTGACTCCCACCTGTAATCCCAGCACGCTGGGAAGTCAAGGCAGGAGGATCACTTGAACCTAGGAGATTGAAACCAGCCTAAGCAACATAGTGAGACCCCATCCCTACAAATAATTTAAAAATTAGCTGGGTGTGGTAGTAGTGCACACTTGTGGTCCCAGCTACTTGGGAGGGTGAGGGGAGAGAATCGCTTGACCCTAGGAGGTCAAGGCCACAGTAAGCTGTGATTGGTCCACTGCACTCCAGCCTGGGCAACAGAGCCAGACTCTGTCTCTCAAAAAAAAAAAAAAAAAAAAAAAATCAAACATTAGGCTAAGAGTAAATATTTGCTCCAACAATGACAGGATTGCTTAAGCAAAACATTTAGAACTGAGATACTAAAACATAAGGAATTGATGATATGTCTACACAGTGGAATTCCACACAGCCATTAAAATAAACATATCTATTGAACATACTGTGGTTTACAGTGATTAATAACTATAGGCAACCTAGTTATTCTAACTGTAGGAATGATTTTAGGGCATTATGGTTTTATCCATGTAATGGAATAATTTGAAACTACTGAAAATCATATTTTTGCAGAAAATTTAATGAAATGTTGAAATATTCATAATGTATTATTAGTAAAAAGTATATTAATCAAATTAATATACTTTTTATTTTAAATTTTTGGATATATATAATAGTTGTATATATGCATGGGGTACATGTGATATTTTGATACAAGCATACAATGTGCAATGATCAAATCTGGAGAACTAAAATATCCATCAACTTCATCAGCAGATAAGTGAATTTTTTAAATGTAGTGCATATACACAATGGAATATTATTCTATCATAAAAAAATAGTAAAATTATGTTATTTGCAACAACATGGATGGAACTGGAGGACATTATGTTAAGTGAAATCAGCCAGGTACAGGAAGACAAATGTCACATGTTCTCACTCATTTGTGAGAATAGAACAGTGGTTACCAGAAGCCAGGAAGGCTAGTGGTGGAGGGAAATAAAGAGGAGTTTGTTGATGAGTATGAAAATACAGTTAGACAGAAAGAATAAGATCTACTATTTGCTAGCACATTATACATTGTTAAAAAACATTATGTATAGAAGAAAACACATCATAATACACAACAAAATGTTAATGGTCCTATGAGTATTAGGATAATAGATAATTTTATTTTCTTTTTGAAGTCCTCAAGTGGCCTGGTAGCACAGAAGTGGCCTGTTAACACAGTTGGTTAAGGTGTAGGGCCTGCCAACTGCAAGGCTGCTGGTTCAAATCCCTGGAGGAGTCAGCCTTGAGTTAGAGAAGTCCTCTATATTTTGTAAATATCCTATCACAAATAACACTTTTAATCAGAAAATCAATTTCATCTTCACATTTAAATATAAGTATCATAGAAGTCATAGAAATAATTTATCCACAAGGAAGGATGTATTAAATTAAAAGAGGATATACTGTAGTATTTAGAGTTTAGCACCAATTATTTATAGGTGTGCATAAGTGTAAAATAGTAAAGATTTGCTCCAACATACACAAACTGGAAAGGTATATCAAAATATTTATAGTGATTCCTAAATGGTGGTAAGACGGTTGGTAATTTTCATTTCCTTTTTGCTTATCTGTGTTTTCTAATTCATCTTCCATAAACATATTACTCACGTAGTAAAGAAAAACAAAAGTTATTTTATACATAGATGCATAAGAGAAACAGAATAGTAATTTAAAAGAATGGAGTTTGGCCTTCTTGAAGATGTCAAGATACTGAGTATATTATAGTTTCCCTGCATCAAACTCAGAAAAAATAAACAAGCTTTCTTTCCTTGGCATTTCTACAGTTAAAGGATCTCAAATATTATTTCTAATAAATCTAATTATTAAAAAATTAGTCTTCATGTAAGCTAAAATCTAGAGATTTATTGCTATGGTTTGAATGTATGTCTCACCATAATTCACAAATCAAAGCCTAAGAGTTAATCACTTTAGGAGGTGATTAAGTTATGATGACCTCGCCCTCATGAATGGGATTAACAATCTTACACAAGTGCTGAAAGTAAACAGGTCCTTTTTGCTCTTCCACGCTTCCACCTCATGTGGACACAGTTTGTTGACCCTGTCTAGGTATGCAGCAACAAGGTATCATCTTGGAAGCAGAGACCAAGTTTTCACCAGACAACAATCTGCTGGTGCCTTGATCTTAGACTTCCCAGCCTCCAGGACTGTTAGAAATAAATGTGTATTATTTATGAATTACCCAATCAACGATATTTTGTTCTTAGCAGCAGTAGTGGACTAAGACACTAATTACAACACATTTTTTTCCATTTTTCTCTCAAACGATACATATCAATCTATTTCCTCTTCCATGTGAGAGTTGTTCAAATATCTTAAAGAAGATATCAAATTCTGTTTCTAGGTAAAACTCCAGCACTTTCTAAACCCATTTCTCATTTGCAATGATTTCCAGACCCTTCATCACCCTCCTCTGACGTATTTTTCTCTAAATGTCATTCTAAAAATATGTCACCAACAACTAAATACCAAGTTCTACATCTTCCCTTTCAGCAGGGAAAAAACAAAACAAACAAAAAAAAACAATACTCAGCAAGATTGTTTCCTCCATGTCACATGGGTAGGACCAATAGAGCTAAAATCTAAGTGCAGGTTTTCTGACACCAAATCCAATGTTTTTTCTATTCCATAGGTCTATAGTTTTTTTTTAAGTCACTCTCAACAGTAGAAGATGCCAATCATGACACTACCTTCTAAATCTTTTTGTTTCCATCCATTTCCAGAAAGGAGATTTATCTACATTTGAGGGAGAAATTACACTTTACTATTCACCTTAATCCAAGAATTATCAAGAAGTAACTTGTATTATTTATGTATTGCTGTATAAGAAATAATCTCAAAACAAAGTGCTTAAAACAATAATCATTTATTATTATTTATTATTGAAAGAGAGAGTCTCGCTTCATTGCCAGGCACCAGGCTGGAGTGCAGTGATGCAATCTCAGCTCACTGCAACCTCTGCCTCCTGGGTTCAAGCAATTCTCCTGCCTCAGTCTCCCAAGGAGCTGGGACTACTGGCATGTGCCACCACGCCCAGCTAATTTTTGTATTTTTAGTAGAGGCAGGGTTTCACCATGTTGGTCAGTATGGTCTCCATCTCTTGACCTCGTGATCCGCCCACCTCGGCCTCCCAAAGTGTTGGGATTACAGACTGAGCCACCGCACCCAGCCTCATTTATTATTCTTAATGATATCTGTAGGTCAGGAATTTGGGAACATCTGGGCTGGGTGGTTCTGTCTCAAAGTCTCCCGTGAGGTTACAGTTAACTCAGTGGCTAAGGCTAAAGTCATCTCAAAGGCTTCTTTACTCACAATTAAGGTACTTGGGCTGGGAACATTTTAAGAGCTCTGGGCTGGGATAACTAGGGTTTCTTGGACATCTTCCTCTATCTCTACATGACCTCTCTGCATGGTCTCTTCTCTCCAGCATGTTAGTTTCAGAATATCTAAACTTCGTTCTTATGTGATGTATCAGAGATCCAAAGGTGCATGTCCCAGAGACAGCAAGATGAAAGCTCTACCACTGTTTCTAACTCAGCATGGGAAATCACGCTGTATATAACTGTCACTGCATTCTATTCAATAGTGAGTCACCAAGCCTTGCCGATAGTCAAGGGAATGGGAATCAGACTCTGCCTTTTTATAGGATAGAGTTATGATTATATCCTCAAATAGTTGCTACGAGAAATGAATCATGTATAAAGCACTTAGTATAATGCCTAGCATGTAAGTACTCAATAAATGATAGCTACTCTTATTATTAAATATAAATGTCCTTTGTCCAATTACACTTTGTTTCATTTTTTTGATATTGAAAATACAGTCATGATAACCACTGGCACCATTTTTAAGTTTTTATATATACTTTTTTATCTAAGTAGAATAATAAACACTAAACTACATTACTTTCTTCATTATCAATGTTCTTCTCAAACTAATTTCATTGAGATCTGGCTTCTCACAAAGCTACAGGAACTTCAGCATTTATAATTTGCTTTCTCTAGAAATACTATCAATTCTTATTTATCCTATCTGCATATGGATTCTCTCCACTGTGTCCAGGAGCAGCTACAGTACACTACCACTCTGATTCAGCTGGATTGCCAACCACACCTAGACAAGGAATGTGGATGAGCAGCCATACTGCAAGCACAGGAGAGCAGTGGGCTGGGGTTGCAAAAGTCAGATCAGATGTCAGGGATTAAGAGCCAGAAAGCATAGGTCAGGAGTTGAGTCTTGCCTATATAATGAAATTGAAACCCATGTACAGGTGGAAGTCACTGCAGTTGGAAGAAATGACTCAAAAATGGTATAAGTAGCTGCAAGAATCAACTACCCTACCTGCTGCCCAGTCTAACTGTAGGAACAGAATATTATTCACTTATACCCTTTCCTGTACCCAGTAGCAAGAATGAATTAAATGTATTCATTCTTATTGCATCGTATGTTGTCAGTTTTGTTTTGTTTTTCGTTTTAGTTGTAGCCTCTCCAGTTACAGTCTTATCCTCAACTGAGTACGCCCTCCCCATAGAGAAGGCTTATTGACATATGCGATCATAGATTTGCCCCAGGTTTCTGACAGCACTCAATCTACAACAAACTTCTCTTTCCTTAGACCCTACCCAAAATCAATAAAAGAAAGCCCAAACCCTAAAATAGGTTCAATCTAACACTCTCTTACTAAGACGTTCTATAGTTCACTATGGCATATATTCTCCCTCAACAAAAATGAGTAATACACTTAATTTGTTCAGCTACAGATATGTTTTTTGACTGGAAGGAATTAAGGGGCTACAATTTATGTAAAGAAGCTAAAAACAACAGCAAAAATAACCAAAAGTCATTTATGTTTTAAATTACCATGGACTGGCAACTCAACCACATTAGCGATTAATCTTCCCTGCCAGGTCACCTGGCTCCCACCACTATACCCCATCCTTCCTTGGTATGCAGTGCATTTATACATTTAAAGTTTCAATTAAATGTCCAAATTATGTTATATAAGTTACACATATACATATATGTTTAATATATTAACTTATACCATAGACAACATATATAACATTTTTTCTGATTCTCCACTTTAAACAACTTTTTTTTTCTTTTGATGATCCAAAACTACTTGCCAACTGCGCTATATAAGACACCTTCTACTACAGTGTTATCGATTGCCAGAAAAGATTTAGGTTCCAATAACTTCTTGCTAACAAGGGAAATCTAACCTTTTTAATATACTGAAGACTAAATTGCAAACATTTATAGGTTCTTTCTCAGAGAAAAAAAGTACGTTTTTCTCTAATGTGACATACTCTAATGAAAAGAATTGGGTTAAAGAAGCATATATAAATTAAAATGCTCTATTTGGTTCTAATTGCCAATAGATTATTTATGACAAAACTATCATTTTTTGAATAATAGTGAAACAAAGTGTATTCTTTTTTATTTTATTAAAACTGATGTCTGCTAGTATATTAGATTTATATAACATTCTCAAAATTGAAATAACATGCTACTTATCACTATTACTATGCTGTTTAATAACAATAAAATTATTCACAGATGTGTCAGAAAATAGATTTGTTACCAATATTTGCTAAAGTGTCACGATTCCTAAAGCCAAAAAAAAAAAAGCTGTTATTTCCTAAATGTTATTTCAATTCGCAGAAAAAAAAATAAAAAATCCAAAAGTTTTTTGAATGGCCTCATTAACTTCCTATTTAATAAATGAAAGTAAATATAGTAAGATTAAATACAGAAATCCCCAAACCTGTCAAGACAGGCACGTAGAAAAGCCAAAAAGCCCTGCATTATCTATACACTACCAGCCTCACACACAGAATTTAAATCTCAAGATTCAAAGGTCTTTAAAATTTCAATTGTTCAATCCCATCTAGCACTTGAATTCCCTGTGTAAGAGAAGATGGAATAATAAAATAGTTAACAAAGTACAGGCACCCTGAGCAAGATTTTCCAGTTTAAATCCCAGCTTTTCCATTTCTCATCCATATAAGCTCACACAAGTTAGTTAACTTCTCTTTGCCTTAATTTCTTTGTCTGCAAAATGGGAATAATTATAGGGCAGTAAACAATGTATCTCTAAGAGTTATTATGGGAATTAAATGAATTAATAAAAACAAAACACTTAGAACAGTGCCATTACATAGTAAGTGATCATTAAATGGTTATGGTGGTTATTGCTACGACTTCCTTGACAAGTGACTATTTGGCCTCTCCTTAAACACCTTTAATAATAGAGGATTTAGCAGCTCCCAAAGTAGCCCATTCTATTTTTGGAGGGTTGTCCAAAATTCTTTATAGAAATATGAAACCTGTTTCAATCTTTATTTCTATTCCATGGAAACATTAAGCATGGCAGTTGTTCAATACATACTCACAGTTATGACAGTACCCTTCTATTTTCTCTTCATCTAAGAAAAATATCCCTTTTTCCTTCATTTCTTCTTCATAAGACACGTTTGGCTATTCCGAACATTCTCCTCTGAGTGTTTTCCAATTTGTTTCTCTCTCTCTATCTCTTGAACAGTAGTGCCCTAAACTCAATATACTCAATTCTGTCTGAACAACAAGAATTAAGACACACTATCACCTGCCTTAGAGATATCATCTTTTAAAGATATCATGCCATGAGACAGACAGTAAGCAGAGCTTTAAGGCGGGCCTGATAGTGAATCTCCCAGCAATTAAAGCAACATTCTATCAAGATTGAACTATTAGTCGGGCACAGTGTCTCATGACTGTAATCCCAGCACTTTGGGAGTCCAAAGCAGGCAAATCACTTGAAGGCAGGAGTTCGAGACCAGAAGCTCGAGACTAGCCTGGCCAACAGGGTGAAACCCCGTCTCCACCAAAAATATGAAAAATTAGCCAGGAGTGGTGGTGCACAACTGTAATCCCAGCTATTCAGAAGAGGCTAAGGCAGGAGAATCACTCGAACCCAGAAGGTGGAGGTTCCAGTAAGCCAAGATCCAGCCACTGCACTCCAGCCTAAGTGGCAGAGCAAGACTCCATCTAAAACAAACAAACAAACAGAAACAACATTCCACTATTGATTGGTTCATGTTCCTACCAACTCTAGACAGTCATTTTCATCTGGCAATTCTTTAGTACTCAAACTACCATATACATGATACTCAATCTAAACAACAGTATTAAGCTAGGTCAAATTGGCTCTCCTAATTTTCACCCTGAAGCCAAGAAAGTTAGAAGTGGCAAGACTAGTTATAGTTCAAATCTTTCTTATTCAAGCTGAGGAAATTTACGTCAGGAGATAGAAAGTGACTTCTGTAAGGTCACACAGCAAATCAGGGCAGAGATGAACATAGGCTTTCTAGGAGGTAACTTGTGTTCCCTGTAAGCACCCCAGAGAAAATACTTCCACTGAATAAAAGAATGTCTTTTCGACAGTTTAAGGCATTGAGAAATAAAGGGAGTGATTATGCAGAAGTTGGAGATGTTGGACAAATGCTTACAGGGCACATTTCTGTGCATGGAGAGTCTCAAATGATTCCATAAAGCTCTTCTTAAGAGGTAACTACTTACTCTAGTGTCAAGTCAGTCTTCCTCATTCTCTCCTCCTCCACAGTTGTTTTTTATTTTCTTCCCCATTTGAGTGACACCCATACTGTTTGTCATTGTTTTTGTAATAAGCAAAGTAACTAGTGTGCTTTAAATGAAAAGAAATAACTCATGGTATGCACTACATACCTCACAAATCTTAACATTAAAAAGTATCAGAGCCCTATCAAAGTTTGTCAAGTCCATTTGTTCCTTAATAGAGATGCAACTCTATTAACAGTTAAGTCCATTCAAGGCCCAGTCTGCCTAAAGAAGAGTCGAGAGAATAGATTGCCTTACGTGTCATTCATACTCAGGGCCACCCTGTGAGCTCAGCAATCTCCTCTCTTCACTAGATATTGCCCAGCAAAGCTCCCAATTTTGAGGACTTCACTGAAAGAACCTTCAAATTTTCTTCAAATATGTTAAATTTATACAATAGGCTACCAAGAAACTCTTTACACTTCAGAATATTTAAAATAACACCTCTAGCTCTCTGGTTTAAGGTCTTACAACTAGAACAAGTACAAAAAGACTAAAAATGATTCCACAGAGGTTATGTTACTTGTAAAACAATGATCTATCCATCCATGCACCCACCCACCTATCTCTATGTACATTTCCAGGGAAAGAGAAACTAGGCACAAAATGTTACCAATTTAACACAAGACAGCAAATAAGAAGTCTAATTGCCATCAGACGCTCACAATGTCTGGCATCTGTGAATTCCCCTACCTGAATACAATATACAGCCTCGGACTGATGACTCAACTACAATCACAGAGCCCATATCTTCTCTCTGGAAAGAAAAAATTCTCTCAATTTTTATTTTTCCTTCTTAACTTCCAAATACTCAAAAACTTAGATTCACCCCTTGACCTACTGTGCCATCCAAGAGAACACTAGCCAAAAGGGGAGCCAAATTCTAACCTTACTTTAATTTAAGAAAGCAAAAGAAATAAACTATAATCAAATTATATCTGAAATATAGCAGTGAGAGAATAAAAATGAGAGAATCCTCTTTAGTGGAAGCATATACCAGGTATGAAATAAACTAATATAACTGAAAGTCAAATATTGATTCTGAACTCAAGAGAAATTTTCTCAATTTGCTCACAGATTATATTACTTTAATCCTGGCTAACTCAGTGCTTATGCAAAAAAAATTATAACTTGCCACCAGAACTGACAAAAAAATTGATAAATAAAAGTAATTGTCATATAAATATTTGAATTATTCATTTATAGGCAAATGAATCTCTTCTATTATACCACCATGATCTATCTGTGCTTGAATGAGGGCACATTTCCTCTCAAAAGTTTGAGATATTTGAGAATATTGTATTCTGAGTATTCTCAGTACATTAGGAGTAGAAACAAATCAGAGTTAAATTATAATGAAAGCAAAGTTTACCAAATAATTTTCAATCATTTTATTAAATAAGGTTTTCCATTTTCTAGGGTGCTAATGAAATACAAAGAAGATGAATGAAATGTATAAATATTCATTTCTAATTTCAGCCTGATTATAAAATTTTATTAGCAAAGGTTTGTAATTTATACTTTGGAATTTAGAATGTGGTTTACACAAAGATATATTATTGAACTCAATTTGCATTACTTATAAAACAATGCCTAGGGGTCATGAGAATGTCATAAAGGTTAACATCATAAAAAATACATACGGCATCACACTGAAAGCTGTATTAACCAAAGGAATAATAGCTTGAAGTTGCTCTTCTTTTAAAAGGCTACACTTCTCCTGTAAAGCAAGGAAACTTTTTTGCAGAGGACAATCCAAGAGTGGGATAATTTGCATATCAGGTAATTAATGCGTATTCATTATACGTGTTCAAGAAAGACTAGATATATTTGTGAAGGGAACTGAGTAGGGTCTTTCCTGCTTGATGCAGGTAGTTTGATACAATAATCAGAGACAGCCCTTTCAACCTGATCTTCAAATGAATGGTGCAAGTAGGATTCATTATGTTAAAGTTGCCTTTATGAAAAGCAACCTTCTCCAAATTAAAGAAGATAGATCTCAAGACGTGCAAACACAATCCTGGCTTCCTCCTCCCAAAGTAACATGCTGTCCATCACAGTTTTCACCATCTTAATCCTGCTGATCTAGAAGGACTTTGAGATTAATATTTCATTCTAATGACAATAAGTTCAAATTAGTCATATGAACAACTGCATGCTATATAATATATACATTATTTTCTACATGTTGCTTGGAAGCATTATGAGAAAAGTGCAGATTTCATTGTTCCAGTTATCATATTTCATTATAGTGATGTACCCAGAAGATAGGAAAGAAAAAATTGTAAAAAGGATTTCTGTACAAGAAAATATATATTAATCAGAACCATCTATAGACTGAAATTCACTCATAGAGTTCTGGTTTAATCAGAAAATTATTGATGTCCTGAGATTAGCTTCCATTGATTAATGCTGATCAATTTTAATAAAGGGTTTATTTTAAAAAACAAAGCTACACTTAAATGACATTCGAATCCATTAAGAAGAATAAAATCTGAGTAGAACAGTCCTGCTCAATCAGACTGTTCATGCTAGGCTAGATTATACTATATTTTTATTAGTAATCAAGTCTTATTTTAAATAATTATCAAAAAGCTACGTTTCCTGTGTCTGTAAATGCTATAGACTCAAAGCTACATTTTGGTCATATAGGAGTATTTGCATGGGGATAGTTGACAGAGAAAGCCAAACCACAGGAGCAGCCCTGACATTACTATGAGGTGTACACTAGCAGGACATAGGTAAAGTAAATGAAAACAAAATATCCATCAAACAAAGAAATATCACATAAAACTGAAGCAAACTAGAATATTGGCTGAATCCAAGAAAGTATAATCCTTATGAACATGCAGGAATATTGCGAATTTTAAGTGAATGCCAGTGATAGAGTTCATTAAGGGATTCATGTTTTAGTCAGTGCACTACAAATCCTAGTCACTGGATCTTATACAGACTGAATGGTTAAAATAAAAATAAACATGGCATGTCACATCTCCTTAAAGACATTCTGAATACACAATTTTATTACACTGAAAAATAAAAAGATACTAATGTCCAATGTTCCTTGATCTGTCAAAATACAAAAGAAATGCAAAAAGTCTTTGCACAGATGTAGCAAAGTACTAGATTTTAATATTTTGTCAGGGGCTCAATATGCAGCCCACATAATCACATGTTAATGACTGCAGTGTGTTAATCAGCATGCATACCTGATTCCTTCTTGCCCAAGGGGGAAAAAAAGCCAACTATTCCAGAGCATGTTAATGTCTCTACCTTTTTTTTTTTTTTTTTTTTTTTTTTTTTTTGAGACAGAGTCTTGCTCTGTTACCCAGGCTTGAGTGCAGTGGCACAATCAGTTCACTGCAACCTCTGCCTTCCCAGTTCAAGCAATTATCCTGCTGCAGCCTCCCAAGTAGTGGGACCACAGGCATGCACCACCACACCCAGCTAATTTTTGTATTTTTAGTAGAGATGAGGTTTCATCATGTTGCCAGGCTGATCTCAAACTCCTGACCTCAGGTGATCCACGTGCCTTGGCCTCCCAAAACCTTGGGATTATAGGTGTGAGCCACCACACTTGACCTAATGTCTCTACTTTTGATGAAGATTTTAATAATATGCTAGGCAAGAAAGAAAATTTTCCCAAAATTTATCCTTAGAAAGGCATATTATATCATTAAGAATCATGAAAAAATAATTTATATTTCCATAGAAATATTGAGATATTTCTAAGTATCATACCAGTAACCCTTTTGTTTTTTTTAAACAACTTAGATTTGGGGAACTTTTAAAAATACATACTTTTTAAAATGACAGTGTACATTGTCAGGGTGTGAAAACGTAAAGGTAATTAAAGTGTTAACACTATACAGCACTAGTTGTCTATTTCACCACCTACAGCAAGAGTTCTGCCAGATTCCATGCAATAAAATGTTTATATTTTTTAGTTCAAATTCTAAATAAATTTGTCATTAAATTTCAGAAATAGGTTAAAAAAGAGATAGTACTGCATGCAAATATAGTTTCAAAGTTATAGAAACTGGCCAGGTGTGGTGGCTCATGCCTGTAATCCCAGCACTTTGGGAGGCCGAGGTGGGCAGATTGCAAGGTCAGAAGATCGAGACCATTCTGGCTAACATGGTGAAACCCTGTCTCTATTAAAAATACAAAAATTAGTTGGGTGTGGTGGCGCATGCTTGTAGTCCTAGCTACTCGGTGGCTGAGGCAGGAGAATTGAACTCAGAAGGTGGAGGTTGCAGTGAGCTCTGATCGCAACACTGCACCCAGCCTGGTAGCAGAGTGAGATTCCGTCTCAAAAAAAAAAAAAAAAAAAAAAAAAACACACAAAGTTACAGAAACTGGAAAATCCCCCACAAGTCTTCCTATAAAATATTATTCAGTGACTCAAGGTAAGGATGGCCATTTTCACCTGTTAACAGAAATCTAGGCTTTACTAAAATTGAATGAATTTTCAAAATCCAAAAATAAGAGAAGTGATAACTAAATGTTTCCAGAACTCTAAACCTTACAGGCTTATGGACTTTTTTCCAGTGCTTCATAGACCAATCAGGTACCACAAAGGTATACATAAATCTTACCTTTGGAGTTATTACTATGACTATACACTAGTTAGGACAAAGTAAACTAGTGGGTTTCACTGCACTTACTAAAGTACAGTCTCAATAAAAGTGAGATAAATTTCATTTAGTGCCTACCACCTTAAATGACAAAATCTTACAAAAAAAAAAACTGGCAAAAATTCAAGTTTAAAAATTTTTTCAAAATAACAAGATTAGAAATCTTCTAAAAGTCTGTCACAAAAGCATGACTGAAGATTAGATCCTCACTAAAAATTCCTGGAGTGCTATCATGTAATGACAATAGCTCCATTCCCAGAAATGGTACAAAGTCCACACCAGCAATTTTATGACTCAAAGTGAAAAACAAAAAACACTCCAGAGCTGATTAGCAACTCCATTAGACAGAAAACTAGAGAAGCAGAGAGTAGAAATTGTTTGCAAGCAAGAAGACGTTTTATCCAATAGTTATTTATTATCTCAGCACACCTATCATTATTTTTTTTTCAATTACAACAAAGGGCATTATTGATATCTTTTATTTAAAGTGGAAACTTATTTTAAATCAAATTGTATATTTAGAAGACCCCATCATCTCAGCGCAAAATCTCCAGAAACTGATAAGCAACTTCAGCAAAGTCTCAGGATACAAAATCAATGTGCAAAAATCACAAGCACTCCTATACACCAATAACAGACAAATAGACAGCCAAATCATGAATGAACTCCCATTCACAATTGCTACAAAGAGAATAAAATATCTAGGAATACAACTAACAAAGGATGTAAAGGACCTCTTCAAGGAGAACTACAAACCAGTGCTCAAGGAAATGAGAGGACACAAACAGATAGAAAAACATTCCATGCTCATGTTTAAAAATTTTTTCAATACATAAAAATGGTCATACTGCCCATAGTAATTTATAGATTCAATGCTATCTGCATCAAGCTACCATTGACCTTCTTCAGAGAACTAGGAAAAAACACCTTAAACTTCATATGAAACCAAAAAAGAGCCTGCATAGCCAAGACAATCCTAAGCAAAAAGAACAAAGCTGTAGGCATCACACTACCTGACTTCAAACTATACTATAAGGCCACAGTAATTAAAACAGCATGGTACTGGTACCAAAACAGAGATATAGACCAATGGAGCAGAGCAGAGACCTCAGAAGTAATGCCACACATCTACAACCATCTGATCTTTGGCAAACCTGACAAAAATAAGCAATGGGGAAAGGATTCCCTGTTTAATAAATGGTGTTGGGGCAACTGGCTAGCCATGTGCAGAAGGCTGAAAATGAAACCCTTCCTTATACCTTTTACAAATATTAACTCCAGGTGGATTAAAAATCTAAACATAAGATCTAACATCATAAAAACTCTAGAAGAAAACCTTGTCAGTACCATTCAGGACATAGGCATAGGCAAGGACTTCATGACTAAAACACCAAAAAGCAACATCAACAAAAGCCAAAATAGACAAATAAGAACTATTTGTCTATTTAAAGACAAATAGTCTTTAACTTAAGAGCTTTTTTAAACTTAAGAGCTTCTGCACAGCAAAAGAAACAATCATTAGCGTGAACCAGAAACCAACAGAATGGGAAAAAAAATTTGCGATCTATCCATCTGACAAAGGCCTAATATCCAGAATCTACAAAGAACTAAAACAAATTTACGAGAAAAAACAAACAACCCCATCAAAAAGTGGGTGAAGGATATGAACAGATACTTTTCAAAAGAAGACATTTATGCGGCCAACAAACATATTTAAAAAATGCTCATCATCACTGGTCATTAAAGAAATGAAAATCAAAACCACAATGAGATACCATCCCATGCCAGTTAGAATGGCAATCATTTAAAAATCTGGAGACAACAGATGCTGGAGTGGATGTGGAGAAACAGGAACACTTTTACACTGTTGGTGAGAGTATAAATTAGTTCAACCATTGTGGAAGACAGTGTGGCGATTCCTCAAGGATCTAGAACTAGAAATATCATTTGACCCAGCAATCCCATTACTGGGTATATATCCAAAGGATTATAAATCATTCTACCAAAAGGACACATGCACACGAATGTTCATTGCAGCACAGTTTACAATAGCAAAGACCTGGAATCAACCCAAATGCCCATTGATGATAGACTGGACAGGGAAAATGTGGCACATATACATCATGGAGTCATAAAAAATGACGAGTTCATGTCCTTTGTAGGAACATGGATGAATCTGGAAACCATCATTCTCAGCAAACTGACGCAAGAACATAAAACCAAACACTGCATGTTCTCACTCATAGGCGGGTGTTGAACAATAAGAATACATGGACACAGGGGAGGAACATCACATAATAGGGTCTGTTGAGGGGTGGGATACTAGGGGAGGGATAGCAAGGGGTCGGGATATTGGGGAGGGATAACATTGGGAGAAATATCTAATGTAGTTGATGGGGGCATGAAGCAGAAAACCACCATGGTATATGTATACCTATGTAACAATCCTGCAAGCTCTGCACATTTACCCTAGAAATTAAAGTATAATTTTTTTACAAAAAAGAACATCTCTAGAAGATAAAATTTCCCTGGAGGAATTTAAGTACGTCTCTAAAATAAGGAGTTCTGATATTCCAGGGCTGAGCGTTCACTATCGTTATTTCTACCTAGTTAGACTGGTAGTTAAAAGCAAGATGTATATTTTTGCCTAAAACATATATCAATATAAGAATGCATGTAAGTGTACACATGTGCATGTGCGTAAGCTCCCACTTACAGTCATCACATTTGTACCTCATGACGGTATTGATGCCCTACCCACATATCCATGGCCTACCACAGAAGTCACCTGCTAACAGTTGCTTCTTAGGCAGAAAGTGTGTCTCTCACCTGGGGCCTTTCTCTGCCCAATAGCATTTCTGTTCCCTTCCCTCCTCTCCTTGGTCTCACCAACCCCATTTCGTATCATTCTTGACTAAGTTTTTGCCCACATGGACATTACTTAAAACATTCTCTCCACCCTTTGTATGAATTTTGTCTTCTTCAGAATCTCTGAGAACTCTCTAATAAATAGCATCCCTAACTGTTCACTCTGCATATCATCAAACTCTCATCTGCATTACTGCAGTGGTGTCCCTGTTTCTGATGTTCTCTCTCACAATCCACTCTCTACATAGTAGGCAATGTGATCTTTTAAAGACATAAATCAAATCATGTTACTCCCTTGCTTAAAATTTTCTAATGGCTTCTACTTAAACTTGAAAGAAAGTTTAAGCACCTCCCTGTAGCCTATGAGACTCCATAATATCTGTCATCTGCCTGCTTCCCTGATTTCATCTCATACCGTTCTCTGCCTCACCAGTCTCCCTGTTGTTTTCTGTTTCTCTGACATACAAACCAGAAGACTTTTGTACTTATTATACACTCTGGCTGGGTGTCTTCCCCAAATCTTTGCACAGTGATTCTCTTCTTATTCAAATTTCAGCTCAAAAGTCACCTCCTGGAAAAGACCTTCTCCAGTCTTTTAAAGGAGTTACTCTCTATCACATTTTCTTACTTAATTTTCTTGATAGTACTTATCATTGTCTGAAATTGTCCCACTCTATAAGACTTCTTTATTATCTGTCCTACTACGAGGCTCTAAGTTATATGATAACAGAGATCTTATCTTTATTATTCACAAGTTGGTCCTTGTGCCTGGAACTTTAGTAGGTACTATACACTCAGGTATCCAGTGGTAATAACGACTCCCTTCTAAATTATACTCTAAAGCAAAAGAAAAAAAGTAAGGAAGGGAAGGCTCAAAATAATGTGTACATCTCAATTTATCTGTTTGATACAATAAGTAGATATATATAATTTGCATCAAAAACTGTATAAAATTGGCAGACAAGTTCACTCACAATATATAAGTTTATCTGTCCTTTTTACAGTTGTAATATTCAGCAGATAATCATTACACACAATATCATATACAGGTCACAAAACATTATCACACAAATATTCCTCTCCATGCTTATTAACATCAAAAACAATAATATGCTGTATATTTTTCCACGAAAAAAATTATGTGAATTTATTCCAGCCTAATTAATCAGTCCTAATGAGAACGAAAACACATTTTAGTGGACAGTGTCAACATTTCTCTGCAAAAAAAAAGCTATTCGCACACTGGGTGCCATGATGAAAGTGGTAGTGGTTGTGGATAGAGAATATTTACAGTAACTTTCCAACCTTCAAATGGCCCTCACCAATTAACGTAGCACATTAAGTTTATAATTCAACAATTTGGTGTCTATGAAATCGGTAATTAGGATTAAAATCAGAATCTAAAAACCTTTTATCTCAAACTGGTCCTTGAAATCCTATTCTAAAAGTTCTATTCTCCTTCTTTGCTTATGCCATTACAAATTATTTTTCTTGTTTGAACTTGTGTGGTCTCATATTTTGTTGCAGTGCCATCTCAAAATAATCAGAATTTTTACATTTAAAGATTCTTTTTTTTTCTAATCAGGAAGTGGGAATTAGCAGAACTTCTTTGCTTTGTCTTTACGTTCTCTGACAGAAAAGTTCCTCTGTGGTCATGATATTTCAAAGTAAAACCCTTCCTGAAGCCAGGAGATAAGAAACTTTCAGGGCTTGTTTCTAACAGTTCATGAATGAGGGCCATAAGGGCCATCACAGATAGTAAATAACAATGGAAACCGTATAGTTACTGAGAAAAATTGTTGTTGTTATTTTTTAATTTTCTTTTAAATTTTATTTTTTCACAACTATTTTTGGGGACTCAATTATAATTACAGAATATGATCCATTAAAGAAAACTACTAATTTTACTTGATTTCATAAACATCCTTTTTGAATTCATATTTATTTTAAAGTAGAATGAGGTAAAACGATTACTAAATTTTACGTTAGTGCAGTCCTCCCACTTCAACACACATTCACACATACACACACAATACATATGTAGTTTTGCAGGTCTGCCCAAAAACCTAAAATCCTTCTATTGGTTTTTTTTCCTGTAAAGAAAAATTGGTTAGTGATGTGATATTAACAGTATAAATCATTACAGGTCTGATGTTACAATTGTTACACATTATTGAATCTATCCAGTGAAAAAGAAGCACAAAGGGAATTTCCAAATGCAGCTGCTATTTCCCATTTGTTAAATCCTTTTATTACACCATATAAGTACACAGCTGGGAAATACTATAGAGTGGGAGTTAAAACAAAATATTTTGGCTTCCAGTCATTCGGAATACACAAAGGCTCCAGTGCAAACCAATACTTGATAGCAAAGGAAAGTGAAAGTTTGAAAACATGTCTAGCAGGTATGATTTCTTTTACATTAATATATCACTTATTTGTACCATTAAACCACTTTACACTATCATAAATCACATGTAATATAAATTTGGTTGGAAAATTATTAATATATATTTTAAGATGAAATTTTAGATCATAAAAGTTTGAGAATAATGCACCAAAGCAACTTGGCACTTTTCAAGACACAAACAAAATTTTTCTTGGAAAAATAAGTATCGTGTTCTCAAGGAAATAAAATTTGAACTGTATTATTTCTCCTTCTACCCATATTTTCCAGTGTAGTTACTTTTATTTGTCAAAGCCAAAATATATCTTAAACCTATCCTTTCTCTCTAGCCACTCTTCCTTTACACTAAACCAAGCCCCTCATCTCTCACCTAAATTTCTGAAATAAACTCCCAATGGGTCTTCCTTCTTTCACTCTTGTCTCTCTCCCATCCATTTATTATATCACAGCCAGAATTTATCTGTCTGAAATGTTTTTGAATGCTTCAAATGTTTTTCAATGAACTAAGATCAAATCTCACATCCATAATGCTATCTCCAAGGTCCTGTTTGATACAGCCCCTACCAGTCTCTCCAACTATATCTTATGCTATATTCAACCTCAGTCATAACTCTCCAGTGACAAAGGCCATCTTTTACTTTGTAAAATTAAGCAGTAACTTCAAATACTTCATACATGCTGTTCTCTCTGCATTTTTACTATTCTTCCTCTCTACCTGGTTAGTTCTTACCATCCTTGGCTCAGTGAGGGCATTCCTAACTATGTATTCTAAATTAGGTTTGCCCCATTATGTTCTCACATAGCATTCTGTTCTTTCATCTCATACATAGCACATATCACAATTTTAATTATGTGTTTATGTGTATATTTATTTAATTTCTATTTCCTCTCCTAGACTATAAACTCCATGAAGGCATGAATCATGTCTGCTCTGTTCAGCACTAGTCAGGACCTAATAGAATGCTTGACACATAGTTGATACTCAATAAACATTTGCTGAAATAAAAATGAAACTTAGCTCCATTATCTTGCCAATAAGCAAGTAGCAGTGACTGGATATCTATTTCACTTTGGAGGTGTAAAATGAACAACTTAAGCTCAATCAGAAAAGCAGTCTCACTTTATTACCTTCTTCCTACTCAGGAAAAATAAATCTTCCAGTGAATTTAATTGTACAGTTTTGATCCCCTTCAAAACTAAAATTAGTCCAGAAACTATCTTTCAATCTTTTGCTTCTCACCTACTGCTCCAGAGCACTGGTTATGTCTGCAAAATTGTGTGGAAAAGAAAAATGTCTGCCTTCGTAAACTACTCAATTAAGTCTCTGAGACATAAAGCATTGAATAAGAATTTAATTATCTGTTATTAGTAGTAAAGGCATTATAAATATCACCTTGTTTATGTTATGAAATACAAATTTTCTCAGTGCCCACTTAAAATATTTTTTGTTAACAATTTTTGTTAGCCAAAAATTAAGAAATGCAAAACAGGATTTAAAACTTCTAATCTAATAAATTATATTAACATTTTAACCTCTTCTAGATGCTAAAAAGTTGAATATTTTTGCTTTAAACTAGATAATTAATGTCACTTACTATGGTTTCTGTTTTGATGGTTAGAGATGGAATTTAACATAGGAAAGCTGGCTAATATACTGCACGTATTTGATGTTGTTTCTACTTTTTGAGAAAACTCCAGTAGTCTGATTGAATGATTCTAACGAGGTTTGCATGCCCTTTTGAAATTAATATACAGGCATGTAAGCGAGAAAAGCCTTATTATAAATCAAGAATGATCATTAAAATTGATAAATACCTGAATTTTCTCATTGACAATGTAGTCAACATATTACCTCATGCACACATATTTGCTTAATTACATTTTTCAATATTAATACATAGGCATCCTTTATTTGATCATACTGATTTTGTGCTGTTACCAAGTTAATCACCTTAAATTCATGGGTTGATAGAATAAGATAACCAATCCTCCCACAAAAAAATCAATCAATAAAATATCTTTTCGCACATTGGCCTAATAATGAACATATATACACTAAATCACAAACCATTTTTCAAGTTTTTCCAGTTATTAGTATCTTAGTACTATGTACCTGGGAGTCATTTCATGATCTAAACACAAACAACTCTAAGGTCATCTATTTCCCTAAAACATCTATTTATAATGAGGACGTACTAAGGAATGCACTTAGTAGCAGTGGTCAGATTTTAAAAGCTCACCATTCTTTGCTGAGATGACAGAACGCTGTCCCAGTCAGCATCTTGTTGAATGGTATTGACAAGTGTTGGTAGCTCCTCAGAGTGAGGTTTGTTGTGCATTATGGGGTGCAGAGGCAGATGGGAGGCCACATGTTGATCACTGCTCTCTTCCTTTTCCCTTGAGGTCAAATCCTGGGTCATCGCATCCTCTCCATCAGCTGCACAGGCAAATGGAGAGGTGGCTTGCTTGGAAGACATTCTTCTGCAGAAGGAAAACAGAATGGATTAAAAATGGCTGTCAATAACAAAAGAGTAAACCATCCCTTGCATTTGACTAGTTCAGGAAAAAAGGAAAGTTATTTAACTTTAGAGATATTTATGGTCCACTCTAAACCCCTGAAAAAGAACTCAGCTTATGTGCCTTCCTTTCCCTCTTTGCTCTTAACTCAGCAAACCCCTTCCCAGTACTTACTGCATATTTTCTCTCTGACAATCCATTAATGATTTTTTTTTACAGAATAAGTTTCCATAATGGACAGAGTATGTATATATATTTTTTTCCTCCTAGTTTTCTTGACTAGATTATAAGCTTCTTGAGAGTATTTAAGGTGATAGCAATGAAAAAAAAATGAATGAATGAACTGGTAAATGAGTTAGTTTGCAAGATGATTTAAAAGCACAAATGTCCAACTTTCCCCTATGGTTTATGTAGGAACAAAAGAAGCATATGTAGGAAAATATAATCAGGAGAGTAAATAATTCATAATTAAAGTCCTAAGTAAATCTGATCCTGACTTCTTTGTTTACACCTTGTATTATGAGGGCTGGGCCTAGCACTACTTAGTGCCATCTAAAGCTTTTTAAAAGACCTTTAAAATGAGTCAACTGTAACTTAACTTTTAAATGACATACTGATTGAGTGGCTGATACTGTTAAATTAGTTTTAAGGCAATTTTGTAGTATTTGAATTGAGTATCTGAAATAGTTATGCCTCTATTTTATATTAGAAAGTACAAACAAGATTCAAAACATTTACTATAAAAATAGTAAAATGCCTACTGTGTATAATATTCAAAACCTCCAAAAACAATGCTGAACATTCATTTATATGCTCACAAATAAACATCGACTACACTCTGCATGACAAGGTCTCCGTTCTGTGCTCTCATATAAAATCAGAAAACCATGGCTATTAAGTGGAATTTCAAAATGTTTAGAATATCACTTTATCAAAATGAATTTCTTAGCAAAATGGTTAGAAAATAAAATGACTGAAACTTAACAACTTAACAGAGGCAATTGAATATTTTTTTCCAAAACTTTACATTGTTTTTGGTTTATTGCATCTTTAGCTCTAAAACTGCTGTGTAATGAAAGGAATAAAATCTCCACCTTAATTGCTATTTAACATTAATTGATTTCATACCATTTTTTTAAAAAATGCACAAATCAGTTAACATAGGAAACCACATGAGCATTTTTCAAATTAGCAAATCATTAACTTGCTAGTACTGTTTCTACAGACAAATAAATACTGATTAAAGGGTCTAGAAATCTGAGATTAACAGTTAAATTTACAAATCTGTCACATGCTTTCATGAATATTGCAGTGAAGGAAATATCAAGTGCAAAGAAAAATAATTAAGTTAATTCCAATTTAAACAGTAGTTTTTATGTAGCAGCCCATGTTTCACATAGGATTTAACAGCTAATGCTAAATTTCTCACAATTAATGAGGGGGCTCAGATTTAGTATCCTACAGTGAAAAAAATTAATATAAGATCAGCTAATCTAATTATGCACAGTTCTAAATAAAAGTATTACAAGCTTTTGAAGTGCTTTGAAACATATTAAAATGCTGATACCTACTTATAATAATCATTCTACAACTAGTAAAAATTATATCTATTAAATTTGATACTAGAAAATAAAATGGGGGAAAGGGAATGCAAAAGCATGCCTATGATTTGAGGAGAAATGAATTAAATGTTCTAAAGAGTGCTATATCAGTAAATCAGACAAATATATTCTTGACCAATTTATATCAATACTAACAAATGAACAAACATATATATGATTATGAAAAAAGTAGCCAAAGTATGCCTCTTAGTATAAGAGAATTACTATATGGCTTACTTTACTGGCCCCATAACTACTATTAGTAAAACCAGGCAAATAATAACTGTTCTGCAAGTTTATCAAGAGCTTGCCACAAACAAGAGTGATTTCATAGTATAATACTGAAAACTTCGATAATCATTTATGCTAGAAACAAAAGAATGAATTTACTTCTGCTTTTTAAAATAGTTAAATACAATTGAAAGTGATGATCCAAAAATCAGTGACTTTAGTTCCTTCAACAAACATCCTCTTACTATAAAGTGAATCGGCTCCTTCCAACAGCAATGTCTATGATTGTTCATTTGTATAAATTAATCATGAAAAAAAACAAAATGAAAACAGTCTCTTAAGAATAATTTCAACTATAAACTGCACCAGTGAACAATAGTGCGCAGTCCTAATTAAACACAACTCTGCAGCTGTAAAAATAGACTAAATCTCTGAGTTGAGTTTAAAGGATGGTTTGTTAGAATGTTTTCTTAAGGAAGGCTGGGTCTTCAGTCTTAATCAGCCAATAAATTATTTCCTGCAATTACATTAAATAGAAAATTATCTTCAAATGGGGAGTGTTAATTGAAAATCAAAATTCAGAGGGAAGTTTAGAAATTACACGCTGAATACAATTAGAGAGGAAAGGCTTCACCTCTACTTCATCAACAGTCTTCTGGTGATTCCTCCAGTGACCATTCAAGAATCCTACCTATTTATAACATCACACAATTTGTCTTTTATTTTGCACCTACAAATACACATGTGTATCAAGACTGCAGATAAAACATAAGCTGCCAAAAAAAGCAATATTAACTCTTGACTGTTCATCCTCAGTTCACACCATCGTTAGAGGAAAAGGAGACAGGAGAGGTAGGACAACAATCAAGGAAAACACATTCAATTTTAAAATCCCTTTCTTTAGCAAAGAAATCAATATTTTTGGCTCCAAGAATATTTTTCCAAATCATATTTTATTTAATTTCTTGTTTTTACTTTATTATAGTTCCCAAATGCATTGCTAGTGGAGAAAAGGATGGGTTTTGTTCTTAAAAGACCAAAGGTATTTCCTTAAGCATTTCCTTTTGATAAAATTGTTGGGATTTTTTTGTTTACATCCTTTTTTTTATTTTTTGTTTTGTTGTTGATTTTTGTTTGCTTTGGGTGGTGATTTTGAGATTTTATGAAATGTGCACAAATAAATGCAGAGTTTATTAAATAAACTTTAGATTTGCTGATTATTAGATCTGACTCACTGATTTTTGCATAATTACTTTATTAAATAATCCTGATGACATTTCATTCCTGTCTTTACCTGAGCTTTCCCCTTTAAAACGTTTTACTAGACCAACCAACCTGTATGCTAGAAGCTTCAACAACACTTGACTTTAGATAATGCCTTTACTATAACCGCTGTACCATAGCTACTCTCCTTTAGAAGCTCATAAATCAAATATACCCTTGTTTCAGTGTTTTTAAATGTCATGTGGATTGCTTACACTTATTTTAATACTCAATCAGTAATTTTCCATAGCAAAAATTTTCATCCCCACAGTACCTTACTCTAGCTGCTGCCTTACACAACTAATAAGCAAAAGAAAATCAAAACCCTTGTAGAAATGGTCAATTTTGATGTGACTTTACTTTGTTTTATTTTTGCACTATTATAACTTAAAAATCATTCAAATGAATTGTTTTTTTAATTTGTATTAAAAAAAAATCTCCCTAGTTATACCCCCTGAAAACAGGGGTTTATAATGGAAGTGCTGACACAACCCTAACTAAAGCAGCGCAAATGTTGCCGCTATAATACACAAAATCAAGTTCTATTATTCTAAACTATCCTCGCTCATGGGATTTTTCTTTACTGTGCTCCCAGCCAAACTGCTGAAGCATGAAAAATTTAAATGCAATCAAATGCGCCCAATTCTACTTTACTAGAACAAGTGTCTACAGTGGTACAATCTTAAAAGGAGATGCAACAGATTTGTTTGGTGTTTTTTTTAACTGTTTATTTATAATACAGTGCATTGGAGATAAAATAAAAGAGGAAATTACACTCACATGGTACCAGTGTATTGACTACACAGAGTACATTATAATCAGAGAGAAAAACTACATTGTCAACTTATCACATTGGTTAAACAAGATGGTTTTCTGGGGCATAGCTATTATCAAGTAAAACCTTCAAAGAGAAGTAAATATCTTTGGGACACATAAAACTAAATTCCCATCATATGTTCCCCGAGTTTGAAATGTCTCTGCCCAACAGATCAGGTGAACTCCTAGGATGCCAGGCCACTGGAAACAACTTTGGGCTTAGGACTTTTGTAAATAAGACTGATGGAGATAAAGCCTCCAGTTACTGAGAATGTTCTCTAGGAAGTCAGTAGAAACACCTCTAGAAAGGTGATAACTGTTTTACTCCAAAACACCAGTACAAAGTCCAAATGTTTGAGCCATTACAAACTTACTTAGACAGTAAATTTATTTTCTGTTCTGCAACAAGAAATCAAAATTATAAAATGATGGGAATGACTTTATAAAATGATGGGAATGCTGGATATGTGCACATTAAGTCCTCTACTTCAGGGTATCAGATTTTCTAGAACTTTTCTGATTTGACAGTATTATTTAAAAATGGTTATTTGGATATATATATATATATATATGGGGCGGCGGGGAAGACTCTTGCTCTGTTGCCCAGGCTAGAGTGAAATGGCACGTTCTTGGCTCACTGCAACCTCCTCCTCCCAGGTTTAAGAAATTCTCCTGCCTCAGCCTCTCGAGTAGCTGGGATTACAGGCACCCACCACCATGATCAGGTTTTTTTTTTGTATTTTTTAGTAGAGACAGGTTTTCACCATGTTGGTCAGGCTGGTCTCGAACTCCTGACCTCAGGTGATCCACCTGCCCCAATCTCCCAAAGTGCTGGGATTACAGGCATGAGCCACCACACCCATCCAAAATCAGTTATTTGTATATGTTTAAAGTCAGGATTATTTTTGAACAACTTCAAACTCAAACTTTCTCATAAGGCATAATCACTCAAAATTACATTTTTTTAAATTATAGCTTGAAAAGTATTCATCGTTCAAAACTATCATTTGAAACTTATATAATTATCAAAAAAAGCCACTGACTTGATCATAACAATATTTTTAACTGGATTTTTGAAAATATTTCCATTATTTTTATGATTATTATCAAATGGCATTCACTTTCCAGGTATGTTACATTTATTCAAAAGAAGTCCTGTTTTTAACATAAAGCAACATTTTAATAGTTGGTTTACTTATTTAAAAATAAAACAAAAACTTCAGGCCAACATTCACATTTATTTTTACAGCTCAGCCCCAGGCTACCAAGGTAGACTCATTTCAGTTAGATAATTCACTGTTAATTTAATGCTGTACTTGAGCTGATATTGAGAAATAAACAACTAATTTTCCAAAAATATAACACAGTGCCTCTCATTCTAAGGAACATGAGTACCAAATATGTTTATTTGCCAAAATGCACAATATCCAGGAACCTCTACAAAGGACACCAGTCCACCCAGCCTAGGGCAAAGAATGATTTTAAAACCCCCTTCTTATATCTCTAATGTCCACATTCAAGGATCTTTGGGAAGGGAGGGTTGCATGGTACATCCTAATTCTAGACATTAAAATGAAGACATACCTTTTAAAACTTTTCTCGATCCATTCCAGTAAAGTCTGAGGGTGCTTACTAATTATTTGTATTACTCTATACAACACTACCACATCCTCTCCCCCAATCCACCTCCAAACTTCCCTCTGCTTCTGTCAGATTTTTCTTTTTCTTCCATCTGTTTAACAAGTAATTTAGAAAATTCAGGTAAAAAGAAGGTAACTGTTTTCAGAATTACTTTAGAAAGTTATAAAACTATCTTCTAGAGTTTGTAGCAGTACTTTCAGAACAGATGTGGTAATACATGAGGACAATACCTGCTAGAAGAGAACTCCCTGATTTGAACTAGCTGTGAAATCAACAGAGATGAAGTAAATAAAATACATTGGAAGCCCTTGAAGTATGTCTAAGAAAGTGCTTAAATTAATGGATTTTGACTTTTCTAAGGGTCCAATTTTTCACAACAAAGCACCAAAATTGTCTCCAAAGGCCCTCTGAGCGTCTTACAAAACAAGAACTACCTGGAACAGATTCTTCTTCAGTCATCAAAGTTTGTGTTTCTAGAGTTTATATTTAGCTGACAATATTGCTGTCACTTTATGTAGCTTAAGACTGCTCTTTGGACTAGAGCTCATATGTCTTGGAATGCTTTGACTCATGAATTGTTTCTCCTGATAATGTTACATCACGTAACTACTTCTGTCTAATTGGTTAGTATCTGCTGGAACAGACAGGCAACTAGCCTAACGACTGGCCTGCTGACTGACTGCCTATGGAAAACCTATAATTATTAAGTGTCCCTGAGTATCCAGTTTCTTCCTGGGATCAAAACAACTTGACTTCAAGTAACCACTATCTATACTTTACTTGATAGAAATAATATGGTTTTCTCACAGTTTATCTACTAGTAACTTTGGGATTTTTGCTTTGGAAAGCCAGACCCAGATTTTACAAATAAAATCAGTGACTTAACAATAAGAGTAAAACCAAACAATGGCTACTATAAATATACACTAACTTAGAGGATTTTAATCAAGCACAATGACTTTATAGCTCAATGAAAGACCTCTGTGTGGCTAGAGTGAAGGAAAGCTGTCTAAAACAATAGCAGAATGAATTTATTTATATAAGTTCACTTTGAACTTCCTCTTCATATAAATGAGAACCATAGTTTTTTAAGTGAATAAACAGACATGTCTGTGTCAGCTTGAAACTGACCCACTAATATGGAAGCCTAATTACAGGATATCTTATCCAATTCTATTAATAAAAATCATAAACCAGAACAATAACTTCTCAGAGACAAAGTGTAGGAAGCTGTCACTGTATACTTTTCCATTCTTAGCTCTAGTTTCCCTCTTTAATATTTCCAGAAAAAAAGAGAAAAATGAACATGGATACTATATAGATTGTTTCAAAATATGAAAATTCACACATAGTAACAGTGAATGAAATTATATAAAGAAGCTCATCTCTGAAGTTCTCCTTTAGCTAAATAAGGCAATATACCAACTCCACTCTTCCATGTGATGAAATAAAGTATAAATTTCAGGTTCCTATTCAAAGAAAGAAAAGAAAAAGAGAAGAAGGAGGGAAGGAGACTAGAAAGGGAGGGGAAGGGGAGGAGCAAAAAGAGAGGACAAGATAAAAGGGGAGGAGAAAAACAACCATGGCTTTGCAGTTCATTTTCGGTTTGTCTACTTAATGAAAACCTCATTGTACAAGCCTTAAAACCATTTCCAGCAGGCAAAGTATTTCTGATTCAGCAGAGGTTACACAAGCATCAAAGCAGTTAAATATAGGTGCCAAGCTGCATTGCCAGGAGCTCTTAGTACCGTGAGTTAGTGTTACCTGACAGCTTAGTGAATATAAAATTACTTGTTTCTCCAATTGAAGACAATCAAATTGTCACCTTCCATTGTAATAATGCACAACTAGTGATCAGCAAAGTGCAAACATAATTACCAAGAAGAAAACAAAAAATCAAATCTAAATCTCTCAACAGAGTAAACACATCTATCTGCTTCCCAAAAAAGGGAGTGCATTTTAATCCTGGATGCTATAATGCAATCTTCCTGTTATTTAATAACAAGATTTATTCATCTTAAATTAAACAAAAATGAAAAACAACAAGAAACACCAATTCATAAAAAATGACTACAAATATACCAGTAAGAGCACTACAACTTTCCAGACATTTCCAGGCACAAAGGCCTACAAATTGTATCACCACCATTTGAACCTATATCATTACACTATATGTAAGAGCATTTTCTATTACAAAGACTTTGTTTGTAGAGATGTCTTTCTAGCCTAGGAACCTTCCTAAAGGTTGAAAAGAACAGGGAGGATCCAACCTCAAAAGCTTTTGCCTTAATTTTTCCTTAACAGAGAGTTATGCTTTATTTTTGTCTTCTAAAGTAGCTCATATTATTGATGTTGAAAATTCATCTCATGAAAGTGATTTAATATCTCTATACAAGTTTAGAAAAATAACCAAGCATAGGGCGCACATCCACAACTATTTTTGAGATACTCAGCATCTGGAATTCTCATCCAAATTTGGTGACCATATTGGCTCACTATCAAAGGGATCTCAGTAACCTGAAGCTAAATTAGTATTAAAGGACTTAAAATTTGACACGGTTCTCCTACACTCCAAAGATTCCTAGGAAACAAATTAAAATAAATAGAATTAATATGGATAATGCTCCAAAAAAAATCACATTTCAAAAGCTCTCTTAGAAAAGTAAATTCATTGCATAACTAACTCAAGATTTAAGACATTCAGATTTACAATATTCCTTCCAATATAGCAAAAACTCTAATTATTCTCAAAATACTCTAAATATAGGGGTTTCTTCCACCAATAATAATGTCATTTTTATCAGAAAATATGTCCTACAGCTAGGCCAGACATGGTGGCTCACACCTGTAATCCCAGCACTTTGGGAGGCCAAGGCAGGTGAATCACTTGAGGTCAGGAGTTTGAGATCAGCCTGGGCAACATGGTGAAATCCTGTCTTAACTAAAAATATAAAAATTAGTCAGGTGTGGTGGTGTGTGCCTGTAATCCCAGCTATACAGGAGGCTGAAACAGGAGAATTGCTTGAAATGGGGATGTGGAGGTTGCAGCAAGCTGAGAGCATGCCTCTGCACTCCAGTCTGTGCAACAGAACAAAGAAAGGGAGGAAGGGAGGGAAAGGAGGAAAGGAAGAAAGAGAGAGAGAGAAAGAGAGTGAAAGAAAGAAGGAAAGAGGGGAAGAGAAAGAGAAAGGGAGAAAGAAAAAGGAAGAATGAGAGAAAGAAAGAAAGAGAAGAGGGAGGAAGGGGGAAGAAAAAAGGAAGGAAGAAAGGAGGGAAGAAAGGAAAGGAAGGAAGGAAGAAAGGAAGGAAAATATTTCCTACAGCTAATGCCTGATATGCCTTACATTTCCATTTTAACCATTTTATTTTCAAAATATTTCTTATTGTTAATGCCTGATATGTTTAATATTCCATTCCATTTTTAGGACAGATACTTCTGTTTTAAATAACATCATTTATGATCATTTAACACAAAAATGGACCAGTTTAGTAAAAAAGTGAAATGAATTAAGGACCATCAAGAGCATAGGCTCACCTGAGCTTGAATCTTAGAATACAAATCCAGACATTGATAATCTACTATCTCCTTCCTTAGAATAATGCTTTCATCTGGTGTTGGCCTCAACTGATGTTTCTCAATTTTGCATTGTGTTCCTCTTTCTCCATTCCCCTATTTTATTATGCAGGGGTAGACGAAAGAGTAAAATGAAGTCATTGGCTGAACATCGGTGGCTCAATCAGAAGCAAAACAAAGATAGCAAGAAATAGGAGAAAGGGGAAGTCCAATCTCTAGCTGCAAGTTTTATTATGATTTAAGAGAAATTTCCGGATGTAAGAAATAAGACTGTTTTAGAAAAACATCTTTTTCCTAGCTCTTAAAACTTTCAAATAATATAATACAATTTTTTCCAAGAGACACTTCATATAAGTTCAACACAATAAAAACCTCCCAGGCAAAGGAGTCTGCAATCAGCGTTTTCTAAACTTCAATGATGGGTAATTTAATCAATTCCTGAAAATATACTCCTACAGAGTATTTCTTACAATATAGTAAAATAAAAAGTATCAACGAGAGGAAGAAAAGGAAACCTCTTGTCAGAGAATGTCTTTCAGACCCTGGGAGATAAATGCTTGCATAGCACAAGCTCATGGTAAACGGGAAAAAAGAGAACTCATTAAAATATTTTGTTTAATTAAAAACCAAGTTTATTCTGTATATTTCATGAGGACAGGGCTCATGTCTGTCTTGTTCATTGCTGGATCCCCAGTGCCCTGTACAGTGCACAAGACACTGTAGACAATCAATACTACGGGAAAGAGGGAGGAAAAGGCAGAGAGGAAGAGATAGGCAAATAGCTTATTGTTTTAAATTAAAGTGAATAGGTAATCACAGAAAATATCACTCCATGTTAATACTGACAACCTAAACATTATTCTTTGTCTATACTCTTTTTATCAAGCATCTTATTAACATTTAAGTCATAAGATTATTTTATCCATATCCCCAACACTAAACTCTCGTCTCACTGAAATCCAACAGTCCTCAAATGACTGTGAAGTACTTATACCAAACTATGCTCTGCAATTTCATATTAAACACCTTAAAACTAGATTAAACACTATTTTCTGCAACACCTCCCCTCATTCATCCACACCCAGAAGAGTACCACTCTCAGAATCATCAAAGTTCAAGACATGAAAACTGTATCTACATCATTTTTATCCTTGCTTCTCAATGCCAGCCTGTCATGAAGCTCCATCAGCTCTTCCTTATTGTTTCTTATGCTCACCTTTCTAACCACACTTGTAATCACCTTAGCACAGAGCTTTTTCACACCTCATACCTAAACTCTGACAACAGACTCTAAAGTACTTTCTCTATTTTATTAACTCCTCCACCAAATCAATCTTATTGCCACTCCATCAGGCCACTTTCCTGATCAAAAAACATACGTGGCTCTCTCCTGATGACAGAATAAAGTCCAAACTCCTGATCCTGGCATTCAAGGCCCTCCATCCAGATACAACCAATCTTTAGAAATCTGTCTTCACCAGTCAAAATTCACTTACTATTGCCTCCTAGCCTTTGCTCTGCTTGTCTCTCCCTAATTCCCACACTTTCCTTTCTTATTGTCAGGAAACCAACTGAGACTATTCGAGGTAAGTATGATCTATCCCTCTTCTGATCACCTCTAATAAGATCTCTGAGAAATTATTTTTATATCACTCATTCAACACTTAATGCATATTAATTCACATAATCTTTTAAAAATATATGATTCCATTATATTTTCTAAGTAACCCCAACTGCATTACAAACTTTTCAAGGGTGAGAACAAAATCCTAGGTTTCTCTGCATTCCCACAATACCTAGCACAATGTTTTGTGCAAAGAAAACACTCAGCAAATATTTCCTAATTATTTAAATATCATTAAATTTAAAGGTAGAAATAAATTTAGGGTATTATCTTCAACCAGAAAAGAGTAGCCATGAAAAAGGACTTAAAATAAATTGGTTTTCTGGGGGTGTCTCCTCTTTGCACACACCCTGAACAATAAATTCATCTCATATTTTAAAAGTTCTACATATTTCCTGGCAAAAAAAAGCCTCTAAAAATAATCAGCTTATGTTGTCAGAAACATTAAATAAAGATGGATAAATGGATGAACCAATGAACAGTTGATGGATGGATGGATGGATGGATGGATGGATGGATGGATGGATGAATGTTAGAGAGATGGCTGAAAAGATACATAGATAATTTTTACTAGATGCCTAGAAAATACCAGACAGGCACTGTGCTAAGCTGCTAAACACTGCTACATGTATTATTTCATTTAGTTCTCAGAGCAACTCTAGAAGTTAAATACTGTCATTATCTCTGTTCCCTGATAAGAAAGCCAAGGCACAAAACTGTTTATTAAAACAATGAAAAGTGAAAACTTGCTTAAGGTCATACCTAGTAAATACAGAAGGCAAAATTTCAACTCAGGGTGGTCTAATGCCAGGGCAAATGCTATTAGAATTAAAAGTTTCTGAAATCTAAATTAAATGAATTATTAACTATTTTCAATTATTATCTGAATTATTCTTTACTAATGTATACCATTCCTGTAGGTTTTTATTTTTAATATTCTGGTTAGATATTCTAAATACTAATTTAATCAGAGCTTAGTAAAAGGATTTACTCTTTTTCTTTTCTGTCTACTTCTAGAGTTTGAGATATTTAATTACTAGTTAACAACTTTAAAAAAGAGAGAGAGAAACGTAGAGCAGGTAATTCTCTAACCAATCCATTTAACTCCCATTCTGGGCAATCTGACAACAAAATTGGTTGAGGAAGTAGTTAAAGCTACTGACACACAAGGTTGGGAGGTTCACTGTAGTTTTTGCACAATAATTTTGTAACAAATATTTGTTGGTTGTAAACTATCCGTGCTTTTCCTAGCATGCTACTTCTGGTTAGCCTAGATGATCAATATTTAATTATATTCTTATATAGACAATTATGAAATAAAATAAGAATGTCACTGCCCATTTATTTCAAGGCCCAGAGAAATGTGAGATCCAATTTCTACTTTCCAGCTGTGACCAGAGAAACCACACCAGCTATATCAGACACAACTGGAGCTGTTTCACTACAAAAGTCGGTGTTGAACAGCCTTGAGAGAAAATGAGATGAGAAGCTTGAACAATATGTATTTAACACACTACCCATCTAGGGTTGATTTCAGGGAATGCAGAGTAATTTAGATACCCTCTTAAAATATGACTACTATATAACATTACATATATCCTAAATTCTGAGGAAAAGAAATAGAAAGCCTCTCACACGAGGACATGAATTTTTATAAATTGCAATTGTTTGTGAAAGCTGAAGAAAGGTTTTTACCACCAACCCAAATTTCCACATTTTTAATACACATCAAACAGTCTAGTTTCACAAATAATTAAAGTGCTGCTATCTTGTATTTCTCCCTTTATACCTCCACTACCTCCTCCCTTTCTTATAGCTATTTGCTTTAAATTTCTCACTTGCATTTGCTGGAATTATCATAAACAGCTCCAGGAGAACATGAGAATCCAATTGTTTCCATGAATCATTGCACAGAATTGTTTGAGTTATCATTATAAAAGACAAGTATGACTACCCGCTGTCTTGCATACCTAAGGGATTCTTTACCAAGTACATATTTGCACACCAACCAACATACAGAATTTCTGATTTTCCCAAGCTATGGTGTTTGTTATGGGAAAGAATTCTGCATTATTTATCTGGTCCTGTACTTTCTTCTCATATAACCACCACCTCCACCTCACAATTTCCTACATTGAGTAGTCAACTTTTACATTTATCATGCTTAATCTATCAGCTTTTTAGATTTCTTCAAAAGTAATTCTTTATTTGCATCCATGGTGACTAGAACTGAAAAACTACTTGCTACCAGTCTTACCAGGATCTATTGCCAGAAG